>NC_087507.1:30000-185561 GCF_036417665.1 Passer domesticus | reverse complement strand
GCTCGTGGTGGGTGTAGCGCAGCTTGCGCGTGGTGGTGCCGTCCGAGAGCCGCACCTCGATGTTGGGCAGGTCCCGCCAGTCGGAGCCGGGCGCCAGCGGGATGTGCCGCATCCGCGCCGCCACCAGCGCGCTCATGTCCTGCCGCGGCCGGCCCGGCGTCACCGCGGGCCCGGCGGGGGCAGCGGGGGGCGTTGGGCACCAATGGGGGACGTTGGGCAACAATGGGGGGCATTGGGTGTCAATGGGGGGCGTTGGGCACCAATGGGGGATGTTGGGTGTCAATGGGGGGCGCTGGGCACCAATGGGGGGTGTTGGGCACCAATGGGTGGCACTGGGCACCAATGGGTGGCACTGGGCACCAATGGGGGCGTTGGGCACCGATGGGAGGCACTGGGCACCATTGGGGGCGTTGGGCACCAATGGGAGGTGTTGGGCACCAATGGGGGTGTTGGGCACCGATGGGTGGCACTGGGCACCAATGGGTGGCACTGGGCACCATTGGGGGACGTTGGGCACCAATGGGTGGCACTGGGCACCATTGGGGGCGTTGGGCACCATTGGGGTGGCACTGGGCACCAATGGGTGGCACTGGGCACCATTGGGGGCGTTGGGCACCATCGGGGAGGGTTGGTGTTCAGGGGACTGGTAGGGACAGGTGGCTCCCAGTGGATTCAGTGGCTCCCAAGGGATCCAGCAGATCCCAGAGGTCCCACCAGGCTCCCAGGGGACAACAGACAATGGGACAATGGACAGTGGGACAATGGGACAATGGACAATGGGACAATCCCAAGGGATCCCAGAGGTCCCACCAGGCTCCCAGGGGACAATGGACAATGGGACAATGGACAATGGGACAATCCCAAGGGATCCCAGAGGTCCCACCAGGCTCCCAGTGACTCCACCATTCCCAACACCTCAACGTGTTCCCAAAACCTCCAGCAGTTCCCAAAATCACCATTCCTAAAATCACCATTCCCAAACCTACCATCCCCACCACCTCCACCATTCCCAGTATCTCCACCATTCCCAAACCCACCATTTCCACCACTTCCACCAGTTCCCAAAATCACCATTCCCAAGACATCCACCATTCCCAAACCCACCATTCCCAAACCCACCATCTCCACCATTCCCAAACCCACCATTCCCAGTATCTCCACCATCCCCACCATTCCCAAACCCACCATTCCCAGCACCTCCACCACCTCCACCATCCCCACCACCTCCACCATTCCCAGTATCTCCACCATTCCCAAACCCACCATTCCCAGTATCTCCACCATTCCCAAACCCACCATTCCCAGCACCTCCACCACCTCCACCATTCCCACCACCTCCACCATTTCCAAACCCACCATTCCCAGTATCTCCACCATTCCCAAACCCACCATTCCCAGTATCTCCACCATTCCCAAACCCACCATTCCAGTATCTCCACCATTCCCAAACCCAATATTCCCACCATCTCCACCATCCCCACCACACCCACCATTCCCAGTATCTCCACCATCCCCACCATCTCCACCATCCCCACCATCTCCACCATTCCCACCATCTCCAACATTCCCAAATCCACCATCCCCACCATCTCCACCATTCCCACCACCTCCACCATTCCCATCACCTCCACCATCTCCACCATCCCCACCACCTCCACCATTCCCACTATCTCCAACATTCCCAAACCCAACATTCCCAGTATCTCCACCATTCCCAGCACCTCCACCATCCCCACCACCTCCACCATTCCCACGACTCCCCCATCCCGATTTCGGGCACGGCCGCCCCGGGAGGCCGCGGGGCCGCTGTGGTGGGGCGCGGTGGGACCTGGTGGATCCCGTCCCCACCTTGCAGATGTGATCCCTGAGGATGGGCTGGTACTGGGAGCCGCGGATCTGCCGCTGGAACCACGACTGGGGCTCGCCGTTGTAGGAGATCTCCAGCGCCGAGGCGCCGTTGCGGATCTCGGGCAGGTCCGACATCGTGTCCCGCACCGTGATGGTGCGGAACGGGCCCGAGTACGTCCTGCGGGGAGAGATTCCCAACTCGGAACTTCCCACTCGGAGCTCCCAACTCGGAACTCCCAACTCAGAGCTCCCAACTCGGAACTCCCAGCTTGGAACTCCAACTCGGAACTCCCAACTCAGAGCTCCCAACTCGGAACTCCCAACTCAGAGCTCCCAACTCGGAACTCCCAGCTTGGAACTCCAACTCGGAACTCCCAACTCAGAGCTCCCAACTCGGAACTCCCAGCTTGGAGCCCCAGCTTGGAACCCCAACTCGGAATTCCCAACTCGGAATTCCCAACTCGGAACTCCCAACTTGGAACTCCCAACTCGGAACTCTCAACACCAAAATCCCCAACTCGGAATTCCCAACTTGGAACCCCAGCTTGGAATTCCCAACTTGGAATTCCCAACTCGGAACTCCCAACTTGGAATTCCCAACTCGGAACTCCCAACACCAAAATCCCCAACTCGGAATTCCCAACTCAGAACTCCCAACTTGGAACTCCCAAATTGGAACTCCCAAGTTGGAACTCCCAACTTGGAATTCCCAACTTGGAACTCCCAACTTGGAATTCCCAACTCGGAACTCCCAACTTGGAATTCCCAACTCGGAACTCCCAACTTGGAATTCCCAACTTGGAACTCCCAACTGGGAGCTCCCAACTCAGAACTCCCAACTTGGAATTCCCAACTTGGAACTCCCAACCTGGAATTCCCAGCTGGGAACTCCTAACTTGGAGCTCCCATCTCGGAATCCCCAAGTGCCGAATTGCCACACCAGAATTCCCAACACGAAATTCCCGACTCGGAACGGCCAAACCGGAATCCCCACCACAAAATTCCTAACACAGAATTCCCAAACCGGAATCCCCAAGTGCCGAATTGCCAAACCGGAATTCCCGACAGGAAATTCCCGACTCGGAATTGCCAAACCGGAATTCCCAACAGGAAATTCCCGACTTGGAACGGCCAAAGCGGAATTCCCAACAGGAAATTCCCGACTCGGAATTGCCAAACCGGCATTCCCGACAGGAAATTCCCGACTCGGAACGGCCAAAGCGGAATTCCCGACAGGAAATTCCCAACTCGGAATGGCCAAACCAGAATTCCCGACAGGAAATTCCTGACTCGGAATTGCCAAACCGGAATTCCCGGCAGGAAATTCCCGACTCGGAACGGCCAAACTGGAATTCCCGACACAAAATTCCCGACTCGGAATTGCCAAACCGGAATTCCCAACACAAAATTCCCAACTCGGAATGGCCAAACCAGAATTCCCGACAGGAAATTCCTGACTCGGAACGGCCAAACCGGAATTCCCAACACAAAATTCCCAACTCGGAACGGCCAAACCAGAATTCCCGACAGGAAATTCCTGACTCGGAACGGCCAAACCGGAATTCCCAACACAAAATTCCCAACTCGGAACGGCCAAAGCGGCATTCCGACAGGAAATTCCTGACTCGGAATTGCCAAAGCGGAATTCCCAACAGGAAATTCCTGACTCGGAATTGCCAAAGCGGAATTCCCAACAGGAAATTCCCGACTCGGAACAGCCAAACCGGAATTCCCGACAGGAAATTCCCGACTCGGAACGGCCAAAGCGGCATTCCCGGCTCCGGGCTCTCACCGGGTGATGTTGCTGACGAACTTCTTGTCGTCCACCACGACGCTGAGCTGGCAGGCGCGGGGCGCGAACACGTGCAGGGGCTCGGGGAACATGGGCAGCTTCTCGCCCGGCGCCGCCGCCAGCACGATGGCGCGGCGCCGCGTCTGCGCCACGCCGTACTGCCCGGCCTGCGGGGACAACCGCGCCGGGCCGTCACCGAGCGGGCACGGGGACAGGGCCACCCAGGGGACAGGTCTGTCCTTGGAGGGGACAGGTCTGTCCTGGGAGGGGACAGTTCTGGCTTTGGAGGGACAGTTCTGCCCTTGGAGGGACAGGTCCCTGAGGGAACTGTGGTGGCCATGGCCAGTGTGAGCCACCCAAGGGGTCTTTGGAAGGGAGAGTTCCTGGAGGAACTGTGGTGGCCATGGCCATGTGGAGCCCTCATGGAGGTGGGAATGTCCCCAGAGCCACCTGAGGGGACAGTTCTGTCCTTGGAGGGACAGTTCTGTCCTTGGAGGGACAGTTCTGGCTTTGAGGGGACAGCTCTGTCCTTGGAGGGAGAGTTCCTGGAGGAACTGTGGTGATCATGGCAATGTGGAACCCTCATGGAGATGGGAATGTCCCCAGAGCCACCAGAGGGGACAGTTCTGTCCTTGGAGGGACAGGTTGGCCTTTGGAGGGACAGTTCTGCCCTTGGAGGGACAGTTCTGTCCTTGGAGGGACAGGTTGGCCTTTGGAGGGACAGTTCTGCCCTTGGAGGGACAGTTCCTGGAGGAACTGTGGTGGCCGTGGCCTTGTGGAGCCCTCATGGAGATGGGAATGTCCCCAGAGCCACCCAAGGGGACAGTTCTGTCCTTGGAGGGACAGTTCTGTCCTTGGAGGGACAGTTCTGGCTTGGAGGGGACAGTTCTGCCTTTGGAAGGACAGTTCCTGAGGGAACTGTAGTGGCCATGGCCATGTGGAGCCCTCATGGAGATGGGAATGTCCCCAGAGCCACCCAAGGGGACAGTTCTGTCCTTGGAGGGACAGTTCTGTCCTTGGAGGGACAGTTCTGGCTTGGAGGGGACAGTTCTGCCTTTGGAAGGACAGTTCCTGAGGGAACTGTAGTGGCCATGGCCATGTGGAGCCCTCATGGAGGTGGGAATGTTCCCCAGAGCCACCTGAGGGGACAGTTCTGTCCTTGGAGGGACAGTTCTGTCCTTGGAGGGGACAGCTCTGTCCTTGGAGGGAGAGTTCCTGGAGGAACTGTGGTGATCATGGCAATGTGGAACCCTCATGGAGATGGGAATGTCCCCAGAGCCACCAGAGGGGACAGTTCTGTCCTTGGAGGGACAGTTCTGTCCTTGGAGGGACAGGTTGGCCTTTGGAGGGACAGTTCTGCCCTTGGAGGGACAGTTCCTGGAGGAACTGTGGTGGCCGTGGCCTTGTGGAGCCCTCATGGAGGTGGGAATGTCCCCAGAGCCACCCGAGGGGACAGTTCTGTCCTTGGAGGGACAGTTCTGTCCTTGGAGGGACAGTTCTGGCTTTGGAGGGGACAGTTCTGGCTTTGAGGGGACAGTTCCTGAGGGAACTGTGGTGGCCGTGGCCTTGTGGAGCCCTCATGGAGGTGGGAATGTTCCCCAGAGCCCACCCAAGGGGTCTTTGGAGGGAGTGGGCATGGCCCAAGAGGCACCCAAGGGGACAATTCCTGAGGGACAGGGGTGGGAATGGCCCCAGTCACCCTAGGGGACAATTCCTGAGGGACAGGGGTGGAGATGTCCCTAAAGCCACCCAAAGAGTCAATTCCTCCTTTGGAGAACCCGTCCCCTCTGGGAACGTCCCCAAAGCCACCCAAGGAGTCAATTCCCCCTTTGAAGGACCAAGTGACCAACCGGGAATTGGCCAATTCCCAAGTGACAACTTGTCTGGGAACGTCCCCAAGGAGCGACACAACCAACGTTCCTCAGGGTGCCAAAAAAGGGTTTTTTTCCCCCAAAAGCAGCCCTGGAGACCCTACCTGGAGCACCCCGAAGGTGCACTGGTAGCCCATGCGCACCAGGCAGCGCAGGGTCAGCTTGAGCACCATGGACCTCTTGAAGGACACGAAATTCCGGACGTTCTCCAGCAGGAAGAAGCGCGGCCGGTAATAATCGCAGTAACTGCGGGGACAGCGGGACGTCGGCGTGGCCGGGGGACATGGGGGGGTCTCACCCCAAAAATCCCCTCCATCGCCCCAAAAATCCCCTCCATTGCCCCAAAAAATCACCTCCACACCCACCTTGGGACACCAGATGGGGTCTCACCCCAAAAATCCCCTCCATCGCCCCAAAAAATCCTCTCCACATCCATGAGGGGACACCGGATGGGGTCTCACCCCAAAATCCCTTCCATCACCCCAAAAAATCCCATCCACATCCATCAGGAGACACCAGATGAGGTCTCACCTCCCAAAAATCTGCTCCACACCCACGAGGGGACACCAGGTCGGGTCTCACCCCAAAAAACAACCTCTTAACACCCACGAGGGGATGCCAGGTGGGGTCTCACCCCAAAAACCCTTTCCATCATCCCAAAAAATCCCCCCCAGACCCACCAGGGGACACCAGCTGGGGTCTCACCTCCCAAAAATTCCCCCCAGACCCACCTGAGGACACCAGATGGGGTCTCACCCCAAAAACCCTTTCCATCATCCCAAAAAATCCCCCCCAGACCCACCAGGAGACACCAGCTGGGGTCTCACCTCCCAAAAAGCCCCCCCAGACCCACCTGAGGACACCAGCTGGGGTCTCACCTCCCAAAAATCCCCTCCACACCCACGAGGGGACACCAGATGGGGTCTCACCCCAAAAATCCCCTCCATCGCCCCAAAAAATCCCATCCACATCCATGAGGAGACACCAGATGGTGTCCCAAAAACCCACCTGAGGACACCAGATGGGGTCTCACCCCAAAAACCCTTTCCATCATCCCAAAAAATCCCCCCCAGACCCACGAGGGGACACCAGCTGGGGTCTCACCTCCCAAAAATCTGCTCCACACCCACGAGGGGACACCAGATGGGGTCTCACCCCAAAAATCCCCTCCATCGCCCCAAAAAATCCCATCCACATCCATGAGGAGACACCAGCTGGGGTCTCACCTCCCAAAAACCCCCTCCAGACCCACCAGGGGACACCAGCTGGGGTCTCAGCTCCCAAAGCCCCCAGACCCACCAGGAGACACCAGCTGGGGTCTCAACTCCCAAAAAGCCCCCCCAGACCCACCTGAGGACACCAGCTGGGGTCTCACCTCCCAAAAAGCCCCCCCAGACCCACCTGAGGACACCAGCTGGGGTCTCAACTCCCAAAAAGCCCCTCCAGACCCACCTGAGGACACCAGCTGGGGTCTCACCTCCCAAAAAGCCCCCCCAGACCCACCTGAGGACACCAGCTGGGGTCTCACCTCCCAAAAAGCCCCCCCAGACCCACCTGAGGACACCAGATGGGGTCTCACCCCAAAAACCCTTTCCATCATCCCAAAAAATCCCCCCCAGACCCACCAGGAGACACCAGCTGGGGTCTCACCTCCCAAAAATCCCCCCCAGACCCACCTGAGGACACCAGCTGGGGTCTCACCTCCCAAAAAGCCCCTCCACACCCACGAGGGGACACCAGATGGGGTCTCACCCCAAAAATCCCCTCCATCGCCCCAAAAAATCCCATCCACATCCATGAGGAGACACCAGCTGGGGTCTCACCTCCCAAACCCCCTCCCAAAAACCCACCTGAGGATACCAGATGGGGTCTCACCCCAAAAACCCTTTCCATCATCCCAAAAAATCCCCTCCACACCCACCAGGGGACACCAGATGGGGTCTCACCTCCCAAAAATCTGCTCCAC
The DNA here is from genome assembly GCF_036417665.1 of Passer domesticus. NCBI lineage: Eukaryota > Metazoa > Chordata > Aves > Passeriformes > Passeridae > Passer > Passer domesticus. The sequence continues at coordinate 178,084 of NC_087507.1, read as the reverse complement.
ACCCACGAAGGGACACCAGCTGGGGTCTCACCCCAAAAAACAACCTCTTAACACCCACGAGGGGACGCCAGGTGGGGTCTCACCCCAAAAACCCACCTGAGGAAGGAGACCACCAGGGAGTTCTTGAACTTGGAGTAGGTGCGCGAGTTGAAGCGGTTCATGCCGCTGAAGCCCTGGCACGGGGGGCCACCACAGAGCATCTCCACGTCGCCCTTCTGGGGCAGCTTCTGGCCCAGGGCGTTGGTCCTCTCGCCGGCCATGACCAGCTTGAGCAGCACGTTGCAGTCCTCGGTGAACACCGTGGTGCCGGGGTTGTTGAGCCGGAACGCCTGCGCCGCCGGCTCCCACATCTCGATGGCCCACAGCGTCTCCGAGACCCCTGGGGGGGGCGGCGGTGGTGGGAGTGGGCACGGGTGGGCAGCGGGGTGGGCACTGGGGTGGGCAGGGGTGGGCACTGGGATGGTGGGAGTGGGCACGGATGGGCACTGGGGTGGGCACTGGGGTGGGCACGGATGGGCACCGGGGTGGCACTGGGGTGGGCACTGGGGTGGGCACGGATGGGCACTGGGGTGGGCACTGGGGTGGGCACGGATGGGCACCGGGGTGGCACTGGGGTGGGCACGGATGGGCAGCGGGGTGGGCACGGATGGGCACCGGGGTGGGCACTGGGAGTGGGCACTGGGGTGGGCATGGATGGGCACTGGGGGGGGCACCGGGGTGGGCACCGGGGTGGGCACCGGGGTGGGCACTGGGGTGGGCATGGATGGGCACTGGGGTGGGCACTAGGGTGGGCACGGATGGGCACCGGGATGGGCACTGGGGTGGGCACGGATGGGCACCAGGGTGGGCACTGGGGTGGGCACTGGGGTGGGCACTGGGAATGGGCACTGGGAATGGGCACTGGGGTGGGCACTGGGATGGGCACTGGGGTGGGCACGGATGGGCACCAGGGTGGGCACTGGGGTGGGCACGGGTGGGCACTGGGGTGGGCACGGGGATGGGCATGGATGGGCACCGGGGTGGGCACTGGGGTGGGCACCGGGGTGGGCACCGGGGTGGGCACTGGGATGGTGGGAGTGGGCACAGATGGGCACCGGGGTGGGCACTGGGGTGGGCACTGGGGTGGGCACGGATGGGCACCGGGGTGGCACTGGGGTGGGCACTGGGGTGGGCACGGATGGGCACTGGGGTGGGCACTGGGGTGGGCACGGATGGGCACCGGGGTGGCACTGGGGTGGGCACTGGGGTGGGCACGGATGGGCACTGGGGTGGGCACTGGGGTGGGCACGGATGGGCACCGGGGTGGCACTGGGGTGGGCACTGGGATGGTGGGAGTGGGCACGGATGGGCACCGGGGTGGGCACTGGGAGTGGGCACTGGGGTGGGCACGGATGGGCACCGGGGTGGGCACTGGGGTGGTGGGAGTGGGCACGGATGGGCACCGGGGTGGGCACTGGGGTGGTGGGAGTGGGCACGGATGGGCACTGGGGTGGGCATTTGGATGGGCATTGGGGTGGGCACTGGGGTGGGCACTGGGGATGGGCACTGGGAATGGGCACGGATGGGCACTGGGATGGGCACTGGGATGGGCACGGATGGGCATTGGGGTGGGCACTGGGATGGGCATGGATGGGCACTGGGAACGGGCACGTATGGGCATTGGGATGGGCACTGGGATGGGCACGGATGGGCATTGGGGTGGGCACTGGGATGGGCATGGATGGGCACTGGGAACGGGCACGTATGGGCATTGGGAATGGGCACTGGGAATGGGCAGGGATGGGCATTGGGGTGGGCAGGGGTGGGTGGGAGTGGGCACGGATGGGCACCAAGGATGGGCACCGGGAATGGGCACTGGGGTGGGCACTGGGAATGGGCACTGAGGATGGGCAGGGATGGGTGGGAATGCCCAGATCCAGGTGGGAATGCCCAGAGCCGGGTGGGAATGCCCAGAACCGTGTTGGAATGCCCAGATCCAGGTGGGAATGCCCAGAGCCGGGTGGGAATGCCCAGATCCAGGTGGGAATGCCCAGAACTGGGTGGGAATGCCCAGAGCCAGGTGGGAATGCCCAGAGCCGGGTGGGAATGCCCAGAACTGGGTGGGAATGCCCAGAGCCAGGTGGGAATGCCCAGAGCTGGGCGGGAATGCCCAGAGCCGGGTGGGAATGCCCAGAACTGGGCAGAAATGCCCAGAGCTGGGTGGGAATGCCCAAAACTGGGATGGAATGCCCAGAACTGGGGGGGAATGCCCAGAGCCGGGTGGGAATGCCCAGAGCTGGGTGGGAATGCCCAGAGCCGGGTGGGAATGCCCAGAGCCGGGTGGGAATGCCCAAAACTGGGATGGAATGCCCAGAGCTGGGTGGGAATGCCCAGAACTGGGTGGGAATGCCCAGAGCCGGGTGGGAATGCCCAGATCCAGGTGGGAATGCCCAGAGCCGGGTGGGAATGCCCAGAGCCGGGTGGGAATGCCCAGAGCTGGGTGGGAATGCCCAGAGCCGGGTGGGAATGCCCAGATCCAGGTGGGAATGCCCAGAGCTGGGTGGGAATGCCCAGATCCAGGTGGGAATGCCCAGAGCTGGGTGGGAATGCCCAGAGCTGGGTGGGAATGCCCAAAACTGGGATGGAATGCCCAGAACTGGGGGGGAATGCCCAGAACTGGGTGGGAATGCCCAGAACTGGGTGGGAATGCCCAGAGCCGGGTGGGAATGCCCAGAGCCGGGTGGGAATGCCCAGAGCCGGGTGGGAATGCCCAGAGCTGGGTGGGAATGCCCAGAACCGTGTTGGAATGCCCAGAGCCGGGCACGGGCACCATCCATGGGGTTTGCCACCCCCCGTGGGACCCTCCCCGCCCCTGCCAGGCCCGGCCGTGCCCCCGGCCCGGGCGCTGCCCTCACCTGCCTGGTGGAAGCCCTCGGAGAGGCCCCCGCAGCCGGAGAACACGTCCAGGGTCCTCAGCTTGGGCACGGGGGGCACTGCCAGCTGCTGCTGGCTCTGCTCCGCGCCCGCCGCCTTCCCCTTGCCCTTCCCTGCAAAGCGCCGGGCACGGCTCACTCCTGCCCTTCCTCCTGCTCCTCCTCCTCCTCTTGCTCTTCCTCCTCCTCCTCCTGCTCTTCCTCCTCTTGCTCTTCCTCCTCCTCCTCCTCCTCTTGCTCTTCCTCCTCCTCCTCCTCCTCTGCTCATCCTGCACCTCCCAGAGCTTTTCTGCCCCTTTTTAACCCATTTAATGCCCCTTTTCTACCCATTTTCTGCCCCTTTTCCAGCCCCTACCCCACTTCTTTTCCACCCCATTTTCTGCCACTTTTTTTACCCATTTTTCTGCCCCCCTTAACCCATTTTCTGCCCCTTTTTTACCCATTTTATGGCCCTTTTTTACCCATTTTATGCCACTTTTTTATCCATTTTTCTGCCCCTTTTCCAGCCCCTACCCCACCTCTTTTCCACACCATTTTATTTCCCTTTTTTACCCATTTTATGCCACTTTTTTACCCATTTTCTGCCCCTTTTTTACCCATTTTCTGCCCATTTTTTACCCATTTTCTGCTGCCCTTAACCCATTTTCTGCCCCCCTTTACCCATTTTCTGCCCCATTTTACCCATTTCTGCCCCTTTTTTACCCATTTTCTGCCCCTTTTCCAGCCCTTACCCCACCTCTTCTCCACCCCATTTTTCTGCCCCTTTTTTACCCCTTTTCCACTCTTTTTCTGCCCTTTTTCCTGTCTTTTCCCACCCTTTCCTGCCCCTTTTCCCATCCCTTTCCCAGGCTTTTTTCTGCCCTTTTCCCACCTTTTCCCACCCTTTCCTGCCCCTTTTCCCACCTTTTTCCACCCATTTTTCTGCCCTTTTCCCACCTTTTTCCACCCATTTTTCCACCCTTTTCCCACCAGTTTCCCACCCTTTTCCCACCTTTTTCCACCCATTTTCCTGCCCTTTTCCCACCCTTTTCCACCCATTTTTCTGCCCTTTTCCCACCTTTTTCCACCCATTTTTCCACCCTTTTCCCACCAGTTTCCCACCCTTTTCCCACCCATTTTCCTGCCCCTTTTCCCGCCTTTTTCCACCCATTTTCCTGCCCTTTTCCCACCTTTTCCCACCCATTTTCCTGCCCCCTTTCCCACCTTTTCCCCCCTTTTCCCACCTTTCCCAGCCTCACCTTTCCCTTTTCCCTTCCCCTTCCCTTTGTTCCCGGAGCTCCGGGCGTGGTTGGGAGGATCCTCAAAGCTCTTGGTTTTGGCGTTGTAAGCCTGGAAAAAAACCCCAAAAATCCCCATTTCACCAGAATCCCCCATTTTTCACCATCCCTGGTGTCTCCAGACCTCCAGGAACTCCTCCAGACCTCCAGGAACTCATCCTGACCTCCAGGAACTCCTCCAGACCTCCAGGAATTCATCCAGACCTCAGGAACTCATCCTGACCTCCAGGAACTCCTCCAGACCTCCAGGAACTCATCCACAAACCCAACTCCTCCATGTCAAACCCACCTGGAGACCCCAGAACTTCCCATTTTCACCATCCCTGGTGTCTCCAGACCTCCAGGAACCCATCCAGGTCCTTGAAAACCCAGTGTAGTATCCAAAACTTATTCTCCAAAATCTCAGAACCGGCCCCAAATCCAACTCCTCCATGGAAAACCACCCAGAACCCCAACTTTGCTCCATCCCTGGTGTCTCCAGACCTCCAGGAACTCATCCAGACCTCCAGGAACTCACCCACAAACCCATCTCCTCCACATTAAACCCACCTGGAGACCCCAGAACCTCCCATTTTCTCCATCCCTGGTGTCTCCAGACCTCCAGGAACTCATCCTGACCTCCAGGAACTCATCCAGACCTCCAGGAACTCATCCAGACCTCCAGGAACTCATCCACAAACCCATCTCCTCCATGTCAAACCCACCTAGAGACCCCAGAACCCCAAATTTGCTCCATCCCCGGTGTCTCCAGACCTCCAGGAACTCATCCAGACCTCCAGGAACTCACCCACAAACCCAACTCCTCCACGTCAAACCCACCTGGAGACCCCAGAACCCCAAATTTGCTCCATCCCTGGTGCCTCCAGACCTCCAGGAACCCATCCTGACCTCCAGGAACTCATCCAGACCTCCAGGAACTCACCCACAAACCCAACTCCTCCACGTCAAACCCACCTGGAGACCCCAGAACCCCAAATTTGCTCCATCCCTGGTGCCTCCAGACCTCCAGGAACCCATCCTGACCTCCAGGAACTCATCCAGACCTCCAGGAACTCACCCACAAACCCAACTCCTCCACATTAAACCCACCTGGAGACCCCAGAACCCCAAATTTGCTCCATCCCTGGTGCCTCCAGACCTCCAGGAACTCATCCAGACCTCCAGGAACTCATCCTGACCTCCAGGAACTCACCCACAAACCCAACTCCTCCACATTAAACCCACCTGGAGACCCCAGAACCTCCCATTTTCTCCATCCCTGGTGTCTCCAGACCTCCAGGAACTCATCCTGACCTCCAGGAACTCATCCAGACCTCCAGGAACTCATCCAGACCTCCAGGAACTCATCCACAAACCCATCTCCTCCATGTCAAACCCACCTAGAGACCCCAGAACCCCAAATTTGCTCCATCCCTGGTGTCTCCAGACCTCCAGGAACCCATCCAGGTCCTTGAAAATCCAGTGTAGTATCCAAAACTTATTCTCCAAAATCTCAGAACCGGCCCCAAATCCAACTCCTCCATGGAAAACCACCCAGAACCCCAACTTTGCTCCATCCCTGGTGTCTCCAGACCTCCAGGAACTCATCCAGACCTCCAGGAACTCACCCACAAACCCATCTCCTCCACATTAAACCCACCTGGAGACCCCAGAACCTCCCATTTTCTCCATCCCTGGTGTCTCCAGACCTCCAGGAACTCATCCTGACCTCCAGGAACTCATCCAGACCTCCAGGAACTCACCCACAAACCCATCTCCTCCATGTCAAACCCACCTAGAGACCCCAGAACCCCAAATTTGCTCCATCCCCGGTGTCTCCAGACCTCCAGGAACTCATCCAGACCTCCAGGAACTCACCCACAAACCCATCTCCTCCACGTCAAACCCACCTGGAGACCCCAGAACCCCAAATTTGCTCCATCCCTGGTGTCTCCAGACCTCCAGGAACTCATCCAGACCTCCAGGAACCCATCCTGACCTCCAGGAACTCATCCAGACCTCCAGGAACTCACCCACAAACCCAACTCCTCCACATTAAACCCACCTGGAGACCCCAGAACCCCAAATTTGCTCCATCCCTGGTGCCTCCAGACCTCCAGGAACTCATCCTGACCTCCAGGAACTCATCCTGACCTCCAGGAACTCACCCACAAACCCATCTCCTCCACGTCAAACCCACCTGGAGACCCCAGAACCCCAAATTTGCTCCATCCCTGGTGCCTCCAGACCTCCAGGAACTCATCCAGACCTCCAGGAACTCATCCAGACCTCCAGGAACTCACCCACAAACCCATCTCCTCCACATCAAACCCACCTGGAGACCCCAGCACCCCGACTTTTCTCCCTCCCCGCTGTCCCCAGCCCCTGGTCTCCCCGCACCCCTCACCTCCAGGAAGTAGAAGCGGTCGGGGCCGCCGGCCGAGTAGTCCTGGATGCTCTCGGGCAGGTCCTCGCCGTAGAGCACGGAGCAGCGGCCCTGCACCGCCCGGAACTCCACGGTGGCCTCCTCGTCGCTCCAGTAGAGCAGGTTGATGTCGGCGTGGTAGCTCGCCTTGGTGGACTTGTGGGTGTTCTCGGGCCTGGAGGCGGCCGGGAGAACGGCGCGGTTAGGGGAGGAGCGGGGTGGGTTCTCCTCGTGGTGGGGCTGGGGGCTGGAGAGGGGATTTGGGGTGGGATGGAGGGAAGGCTGGGAGAGGTTGAGGAAAATGGGGTTTAAGGGAGCTTGAGGCAGCAGGAGATGTCCAAAGACCTCCCACGACATCCAAAGAATTCAAAGAAATCCAAAGACATCTCAAGACATCTAAAAACGACCCAAAATATCCAAAGATACCAAAAAAATATCCAAGGATGTCCAAAGAAGCCAAAAGACATCCAAAGACATCTCAAGACATGGCAGGACATCCAAAAATGTCCAAAATATCCAAAGATACCCAAAAAATTCCAAAGGCTTCCAAAGAAATCCAAAGACATCCAAAGACGTCTCAAGACATCCAAAAACGTCCCAAAATATCCAAAGATACAAAAAAAAAAGCAGAGATGTCCAAAGGAGTCCAAAGACATCTCAAGACATGCCAGGACATCCAAAGATGTCACAAGGTGTCCAAAGACCTCCCATGACATCCAAAGAATTCAAAGAAATTCAAAGATATCTCAAGACATCTAAAAATGACCCAAAATATCCAAAGATACCCAAAAAATTCCAAAGACGTCCAAAGAATTCAAAGAAATTCAAGGACATCTCAAGACATCTAAAAATGACCCAAAATATCTAAAGATACTCCCAAAAAAATCCAAATATGTCCAAAGAAGTCACAAGGATATCCAAAGACATCTCAAGACATCTAAAAATGTCCCAAAATATCCAAAGATACACAAAAAAAATCCAAAGACGTCCAAAGATATCCAAAGATATCAAAAGACATTTCAAGACATGGCAGAACATCCAAAAATGTCCCAAAATATCCAAAGATACCCAAAAAATTCCAAAGATGTCCAAAGACATCCAAAGACATCTCAAGACATGGCAGGACATCCTAAAATGTCCTAAAATATCCAAAGATACAAAAAAAAATTCCAAGGATGTCCAAAGAAGTCCAAGGACATCCAAAGACATCTCAAGACATCCAAAAATGTCCCAAAATATCCAAAGATACCCCCAAAAAAATCCAAAGATGTCCAAAGAAGTCCAAGGACATCTCAAGACATCTAAAAATGTCCCAAAATATCCAAAGATACAAAAAAAAATTCCAAAGATGTCCAAAGAAGTCCAAAGACATCCAAAGATGTCCCATCAAGACCATCCAAGTCCATGGATTTCTACCCCAATTCCCAGCACTGCTCACGCCACCGACCCCAAATCCTCACCAATTTTGGGAGCATTTTCCCAACTTTGGAAACCCTCATGGATTTGGGGACAAAATTCCCAATTTTGAGGTCAACTCTGGGACAATCCTCCCAATTTTGTGAGAATTTTTCCAACTGGGAAGGTCCAACAAGGATCATCCAAGTGGGGAAGTCAACCAAGACACTCCAAAGATTTGTCCCACCACATCAAGCCCTGCATTCACCACCAGCTCCAAACCTTCCCAGCCCCCCAAAATCCCCCCAAAACGCCCCAAACCCCCCTGGATTCGGCACCTGTAGAACTTGTAGATGCAGAGCTTGATGTCGGCCTCGTTGGGTTTGCCGTTGCCGCGCAGGCTGCAGAAGATGCTCTTGATGCGGCCCACGCGGAACGGGTCGGGCGCGTCCAGGTTGCTGCCCTTGATGTACTCCGAGTACTTGCGGTAGTGCTCGGGGTGCAGCTCCTCGTCCACCGCCTCCTTCTTGGGCCTCTTGGCCGGGCTGGCCGGCTTCACGCTGGGGGATCGGGGAAAACGTCCCAAAAATGTCCCAAAAACGCAAAAAAAAGTCCCAAAAACGTCCAAAAAATGTCCCAAAAACGTCCCGAAAAACGTCCCAAAAAATGTCCCAAAAAACACCCAAAAACGTCCCAAAAAAGTCCCAGAAACCTCCCAAAAACGCCCCAAAAACCACCCAAAAAGTCCCAAAAAACGTCCCAGAAACCTCCCAAAAACGCCCCAAAAACCATCCCAAAAACGCCCCAAAAACATCCCAAAAATGGTCCCAAAAATGTCCTAAAAAATGTCCCAAAAATGCCCCAAAAAATGTCCCAAAAACGTCCCAAAAATGTCCCAAAATTTGGGTGAAGATTTGGAATTGAAAGATCTTGGAGGGGTTTTCCAGCTTTGACCCCAATTTCTTTGTCAAAAGTTGGGTGAAGAGTTGGAATTGAGGGATCTTGGAGGGGTCTCCCAACCTTAACTGGTTCTATGATTCCATAATTCCAATTTGTCCACCAAAAGTTGGGTGAAGATTTGGAATTGAAGGATCTTGGAAGGGTCTTCCAACCTTGATTCCAATTTTTTTGTCAAAAGTTGGGTGAGAAGTTGGAATTGAGAGATCTTGGAGTGGTCTTCTAAGCTTAATTGGGTTCTATGATTCCATAATTCCAATTTGTCCACCAAAAATTGGGTCAAGATTTGGAATTCAGGGGTCTTGTGGGGTTTTCCAGCTTTGACCCCCTTTTTTTGGTCAAAAATTGGGTGAAGATTTGGAATTGAGGGATCTTGGAGGGGTCTCCTAATCTTAACTGGTTCCATGATTCCACAATTCCAATTTGTCCACCAAAAGTTGGGTGAAGATTTGGAATTGAAGGATCTTGTGGGGTTTTCCAACCTTGATTCCAATTTTTTTGTCAAAAGTTGGGTGAGAAGTTGGAATTGAGAGATCTTGGAGTGGTCTTCTAACCTTAATTGGGTTCTATGATTCCATAATTACAATTTGTCCACCAAAAATTGGGTCAAGATTTGGAATTAAGGGGTCTTGTGGGGTTTTCCAGCTTTGACCCCAATTTTTTTGGTCAAAAGTTGGGTGAAGATTTGGAATTGAGGGATCTTGGAGGGGTTTTCCAGCTTTGACCCCAATTTTTCGTCAAAAGTTGGGTGAGGAGTTGGAATTCAGGGATCTTGGCTGGGTCTCCCAACCTTAATGAGTTCTATGATTCCATAATTCCAATTTGTCCACCAAAAGTTGGGTCAAGATTTGGAATTAAGAGGTCTTGGAAGGGTCTTCCAACCTTGATTCCAATTTTTTTTTTTTTGTCAAAAGTTGAGTGAAAAGTTGGAATTGAGGGATCTTGTGAAGGGTTTTCCAGCCCTGACACCAAAAATTGGGTGAAGGTTTGGAATTGAGGGGTCTTGGCTGGGTCTCCTAACCTTAACTGGTTCCATGATTCCATAATTCCAATTTGTCCACCAGAAGTCGGGTCAAGATGTGGAATCAAGAGATCTTGGAAGGGTTTTCCAGCCTTGACCCCAGTTTTTTTGGTCAAAATTTGGGTGAAGAGTTGGAATTGAGAGATCTTGGAGAGGTTTTAGAGCCTTAACTCCATAATTTCAATTTATCCCCCCAAAATCCCCAGATCCCACCCCAAGGGTGAGGTCCCCAAGCCCACCTGAAGGAGAAGGCGTCGGGCAGCAGGTAGACGCCGTCCCCCACCCGGTACTGGACGCCGTTCTTGGTGGCCACGGCGTAGAACATCTTGCCGTCGGCCTCCTCCAGCGGCTCGGCCACCTTGGGGATCTCCTTGTGCCTCACCTCGTCCAGGCGCGCGCAGCTCAAGCAGAACCTGCCGGCACACCACCACGTTCTCCAAAAAAATCCATTTTTGGGGCGGGAAGAACCCAAAATTTTGGTTTTTTCCACCCAAAAACGGACTTGTACTTGTTGTCCTCGGTGGGCTGCGCGTCGGGCGGGCTCTCGAAGCGCGCGTACTCCTGGTCGTACCACATCTGGTAGAAGTAGGTCCTCCCGTCGTCTTCCACCATCTTGATCTCCGTGTCCAGCCCGCCCTGAAGGACAAAACCAGCGGGGTGGCCGCGATCGGCGGCGCCGACCGGCACCGGCCGGACCCGCGGCGCTGGCCCCACCTCCATGGCCCAGTTGTCCGAGGGCGCCTTGTAGATGACGTTGACCTTGCCGTGGATGTAGGACAGCTGCATGTCCTCGCACTCGTCCACCAGGAACAGCTCCAGGGGGTCCGAGGTGGCCCCCAGGACGGTGTCCGAGCCCGGGCAGAACCAGTGGGCGTGGAACATCTGGCCACTGCTGTCCTCCCACATGGCCGTCACCCTGAGGGGCACCGAGGTGTGAGAGGGGACGTCCCCGTGTCCCCAAGCCCATGGGTGCAAGAACACAGCTGGCTTGGTGGGATCATCAGGGATGTCCCCGTGTCCCCAACCCCATGGGAGCAGGGAGAACCCACCAGGCTTGGTGGGAGCATTGGAGATGTCCCCATATCCCCAACCCCATGGGTGAAAGGAGAACCCACCTGGCTTGGTGGGATCATTGGGGACATCCCCTGTCCCCAACTCCATGGCTTGCTGGGATCATTGGGGATGTCCCCATGTCCCCAAGCCCATGGGTGCAAGGAGAACCCACCTGGCTTGGTGGGATCATTGGAGATGTCCCCAACCCCATGGGAGAATGGAGAACCCACTTGGCTCAGTGGGATCATCAGGGATGTCCCCAACCCCATGGGAGAATGGAGAACCCACTTGGCTCAGTGGGATCATCAGGGATGTCCCCAACCCATGGGAGAATGGAGACCCACCAGGCTTGGTGGGATCATTGGGGACGTCCCCGTGTCCCCAAGCCCATGGGTGCAAGGAGAACACACCTGGCTTGGTGGGATCATCAGGGATGTCCCCAACCCCCTGGGAGCAGGAAGAACCCACCAGGCTTGATGGGATCATTGGGGATGTCCCCAGCCCACGGGAGAATGAAGAACCCACCAGGCTTGGTGGGATCATCAGGAACATCCTCTGTTCCCACCCCATGGGAGAATGGAGAACCCACCTGGCCAGGCAGAGGGTCTCGGTGGGGATGTCCCCGTGTCCCCACCCCTGTGGGACCATGGAGGACTCACCTGGCCAGGTAGAGGGGCTTGGTGGGGTCGTCGGGGCTCACGGACACGCAGTCGCCCACCTCCAGGGTCTCGGAGTCGATGCAGACGCGTTGGTAATAATCCTTCTTGCCGTCGCTCTGCCGGGGCACGGGGCCGTTACAGGTGCCGGCCTCACCTGGATGGGGCCCTCACCTGGATGGGGCCCTCACCTGGATGGGTTCCCTCACTTGGATGGGTTCCCCTCACCTGGATGGGTTCTCTCACCTGGATGGGGCCCTCACCTGGATGGGGCCCTCACCTGGATGGGTTCCCCTCACCTGGATGGGGCCCTCACCTGGATGGGTTCCCTCACCTGGATGGGTTCCCCTCACCTGGATGGGTTCCCTCACCTGGATGGGTTCCCCTCACCTGGATGGGTTCCCTCACCTGGATGGGTTCCCCCATCCATGAGATCCAATTCTGGCCTCACCTGGATGGGTTCCCTCACCTGGATGGGTTCCCTTACCTGGATGGGGCCCTCACCTGGATGGGGCCCTCACCTGGATGGGGCCTTCACCTGGATCGGGCCTTCACCTGCATGGGGCCCTCACCTGGATGGGTTCCCTCACTTGGATGGGTTCCCCTCACCTGGATGGGGCCCTCACCTGGATGGGTTCCCCTCACCTGGATGGGGCCCTCATCTGGATGGGTTCCTCACCTTGCCAGATCCCCTCACCTGGATGGGGCTTTCACCTGGATGGGTTCCCCTCACCTGGACGGGCTCCCTCACCCACAAAGTCCAACTCTGGCCTCACCTGGATGGATTCCCTTCACCTGGATGGGTTCCCCTCACCTGGACACGTCCCCTCACCTTTCCAGGCCCCCTCACCTGCCCAGGTGCCTCACCTTGATGGGCTCCCCGACCCAGGAGATCCGGCTCTTGTTCTGCTTCTTCTTGCGGCCCTGCAGCATCTTCTTGGGCGAGGGCATCTCGGGGATGTTGTCATCGACCTCCTCGTCCTCGTCCGCCTCCCGCACCGCCAGGTTGGGACACCTGGGACGTCACCAGGGACGTCACCGGGAGCTCAGGGATGGGGACGATGGGGACAGGGACGTTGGGGACAGGGCCACCCACCTCCGCTGCAGACACGCCTGCTTGCTGCGGCCGCTGCCCCCGAACTTGACCATGTTCTGGCACGCCTTGCACTTGCCACACTCGGGCTGCTGGCACACCTGGCACGGGACAGGGGACACCGGTGACACCAGGAACGCTCCTCCGTGATCAACTCAACCAACTTGTGATGTTGATGTTGACCAAGGTTGGAAGATCTTCCAAAACCAACCAACCCAACCCATGACATTGGCATTGACCAAGGCTGGAAAAGCCCTTCAAGATCAACCCAACCTATGACAGTAACATTGACCAAGATTGGAAGACTCTCCAAGATCAGCCAACCCAACCCATGACACTGATGTTGACCAAGACTGGAAGAGACCTTCAAGACCAACCAACCCAACCCATGACGCTGATGTCGGCCAACACTGGGAGTCCTTCAAGACCAACCAACCCAACCCATGACCTTGATGTTGGCCAACACTGGGAGTCCTTCAAGACCAACCAACCCAACCCATGACCTTGATGTTGGCCAACACTGGGAGTCCTTCAAGACCAACCAACCCAACCCATGACGCTGATGTTGGCCAACACTGGGAATCCCTCAAGACCAACCAACTCAACCCATGACCTTGATGTTGGCCAACGCTGGGAGTCCTTCAAGACCAACCAACTCAACCCAACGCAAGACATTGACATTGACATTGACCAAGATTGAAAGACCCTCCACCACCACCCCATCCCCGCCCCAGCGCCGGTGACCCTCGGTCACCTCGCAGACGCCGCAGCGCCGGCGCTTGGTGGCGTTCTCCTTGTCCTCCTCGCGCTCGTCCTTCTCGATCTGCTCCGAGAAGAAGGTGTCGAAGATGAGGTACACCAGCTTGGTGGTGGTGGCCTTGGTGGGACCCTTGTCCTTGTCGATGCGCGTGGGGTGGCGGATGGCCTGGCGCCGCACGGCTCGCCTGCGGCACGGGGACAGCGCTCAGGCCACGCCCGGGGACGGGGACACCACCCCAGGGACACCCAAGGGTGCCAGGTGGGGTCCCCAAAGGGTGGGGATGGATTTTGGGGACCCAACCCGGCGTCCTTCCCCCTCTGGAGCAGCAGCAGGTTTGGGTTTGCCCAATTTTGGGAGGGATTTTGTGATCTTGGAAGGATCTTCCCAATTTTGGGAGAATTCTCCCAGTTTTGGGAGGGAATTCCCAATTTTGGGAGGGTTTTTGTGATCTTGGGAGGATCTTCCCAATTTTGGGAGGGTTTTTGTGATCTCGGGAGGTTCTTCCCAATTTTGGGAGGGTTTCTGCTCTGATTCCCAGCACTTCTCATGCCACTGAACCCAAATCCTCACCAGTTTTGGGAAGATTTTCTCGATTTTGGTTGGATTCTCCCAATTTTGTGATCACAGAACCCAAACCCTCCCCAATTCTGGGCAAATTCTCTTATATTTGAGGTCCCACTTCCCAAATTTTGGTTGGTTTTTTCTGATTTTGGGGTTTTTGCCCCCAAACCTCACCTCCTGCCCAGGGTGACCTCACCCAACTTGATGAGGTCCTTCATGCCCAGCATGAGAATCCCCAATTTTGGGCTGATTGCCCCAATATGGAGACTCCAGAGCCCAAACCCTCCCAGATTTTGGTCGGATTTTCCCGATTCTGGGTTTTTTTGCCCCCAAACCTCACCTCTTGCCCAGGGTGACCCCGGCCAGCTTGATGAGGTCCCTCATGCAGGGCGTGATGAGCACCGGGGGCTCGTCGCTGTCGCCGGCCTCGTCGTAGCTCTCCACCTGCTCCACCACGAACTGCGCGTGGCGCAGCAGCGAGTCCTCCGTGAAGCGGTTGAAGTTGAGCCCCGCCGGCGGCACCGTGGTCTGGGGGAATTTCGGGAGGGTTGGGAAGGGCTGGAGATGGCCAGGAGTGGCAGCTGACCCCTCCCCAGATCGCCCATTCCAAAGGTCATCAAGGTTGGGAACGGCTGGGATGGTTGGAGATAGTTGGGGATGGTTGGAAAGGGTTGGAGATGGTTGGAGATGGTTGGGAATGGTTGGGAATGGTTGGGGATGGCCGTTGACCCCTCTCCAGACCACCCATTCCAATGGTTGGGAATGGTTGGGAAAGGTTAAGATGGTTTGGAATGGTTGGGAATGATTTGGAATGGTTGGGCATGGCCGTTGACCTCTCTCCAGACCACCCATTCCAAAGGTCACCAAGACTGGGAAGGGTTGAGATGGTTTGGAATGGTTGGGGATGGTTGGAAAGGGTTGGAATGGTTGGGAAGGGTTGGAGATGGTTGGGGATGGTTGGGAATGGTGGGAATGGCCATTGACCCCTCTCCAGATCACCCATTCCAAACGTTGGGAATGGTTGGGAAAGGTTGAGATGGTTTGGAATGGTTGGGGATGGTTGGGAATGGTTGGGAAGGGTTGAGATGGTTTGGAATGGTTGGGGATGGTTGGGAATGGTTGGGGATGGTTTGGAATGGTTGAGATGGTTTGGAATGGTTGGGGATGGTTGGGAATTATTTGGGATGGCCGTTGAGCCCTCTCCAGACCACCCATTCCAAAGGTCACCAAGACTGGGAAGGGTTGGGAAGGGTTGAGATGGTTTGGAATGATTGGACATAGTTTGGAATGGTTGGATGTGGAATGGTTGGGAATGGTTGGACATGGTTTGGAATGGTTGGATGTGGTTTGGAATGGTTGGGGATGACCACAGTGGCACTGTCACCTCAACCTCGCTGAGCTGGTGCCACCTCCACCACCATGTCACCACCATGTCACCACCTCCTCCTCCTGCTGCTGACCCCATCCCATCTTTTCCACAGGGGAACTGTCCCCAGGATGGGGAGGTGACACCACGGGGAGGTGACACCATGGGAAGGTGACACCATAGTGAGGTGACACCACGGGGAGGTGACACCACAGGGAGGTGACACCATAGTGAGGTGACACCATGGGAAGGTGACACCATAGTGAGGTGACACCGCGGGGAGGTGACACCACAGGGAGGTGACACCATAGTGAGGTGACACCATGGGAAGGTGACACCATAGTGAGGTGACACCACGGGGAGGTGACACCACAGTGAGGTGACACCGCGGGGAGGTGACACCACAGGGAGGTGACACCACGGGGAGGTGACACCATGGGAAGGTGACACCATAGTGAGGTGACACCACGGGGAGGTGACACCATAGTGAGGTGACACCACAGGGAGGTGACACCACAGTGAGGTGACACCGCGGGGAGGTGACACCAGAGGCAGGTGACACCACGGGGAGGTGACACCACGGGGAGGTGACACCATGGGAAGGTGACACCACAGTGAGGTGACACCACAGGGAGGTGACACCACAGGGAGGTGACACCATAGTGAGGTGACACCACGGGGAGGTGACACCACAGTGAGGTGACACCACAGTGAGGTGACACCACGGGGAGGTGACACCACGGGGAGGTGACACCAGAGGCAGGTGACACCACGGGGAGGTGACACCACGGGGAGGTGACACCACAGTGAGGTGACACCACAGGGAGGTGACACCACAGGGAGGTGACACCATAGTGAGGTGACACCACGGGGAGGTGACACCACAGTGAGGTGACACCACAGTGAGGTGACACCACGGGGAGATGACACCACGGGGAGGTGACACCAGAGGCAGGTGACACCACGGGGAGGTGACACCGCGGGGAGGCGACACGGCGGCGGCGCTGTCACCTCGATCTTGTTGAGCAGGTCCTCGTAGCTGACGTGGCGGTTGTTCTGCAGGAACTCCACCACGATCTTGCTCATGTAGATCTTCTCCTGCATCAGCGCGAAGGTCGGCGCGTACTCCTCGCTCGGCTCCATCAGGATGTAGTCGGCAAAGGCTGCGAGAAAAACCCAAAATTGGGGGTTTGGGGGAAAAATGGGGGGTTTGGGGTGGGGAGAGGAAGGGAATGGGGGAAAGAGGGGGAGAGGAGGGGAAAGGAAAAAAAAAGAAGAGGAAAAAGAGAGAAAAAATAACGGGAAAATGAGGAAAAGGGGAGGAAGAAAATAAGGGGAAAAGAGCAGGAAAAAGGAGGAAAGAAAGAAGAAAAAAGGAAAGGAAATGGAAAGGAAGGAAGGAAGGAAGGAAGGAAGGAAGGAAGGAAGGAAGGAAGGAAGGAAGGAAGGAAGGAAGGAAGGAAGGAAGGAAGGAAGGAAGGAAGGAAGGAAGGAAGGAAGGAAGGAAGGAAGGAAGGAAGGAAGGAAGGAAGGAAGGAAGGAAGGAAGGAAGGAAGGAAGGAAGGAAGGAAGGAAGGAAGGAAGGAAGGAAGGAAGGAAGGAAGGAAGGAAGGAAGGAAGGAAGGAAGGAAGGAAGGAAGGAAGGAAGGAAGGCAAAAGAGAAAGAAAGAAAAAGAAGGAAAAGAAAGAAAGAAGGAAAAGAAAGAAAAAGAAAGAAAGAAAGAAAGAAAGAAAGAAAGAAAGAAAGAAAGAAAGAAAGAAAGAAAGAAAGAAAGAAAGAAAGAAAGAAAGAAAGAAAGAAAGAGAAAACAGAAGAAAAGACAGAAAAAGATGGCAAAAAGAGAGAATCAAGAAAAAGAAAAAAGAAAAGAAAACAAGAAAAACCAGAAAAACAAAATAAGAAAGAATGAGGAGATGGAGAAAAAAGAAGAAAAGAAAACGGAAAAAAGGGGGAAAAATGAGGAAAAAGGGAGAATAAAGAAAAAGGGAGAAAAAGGAGGAGAAAGGGCAAAACCCTTGAAACCCTCCCCCAAAAACCTCAAAAAAAGCCCAAAATAACCCAAAACCACCCAAAAAAAGCCCAAATTCCCCCAAACTCCCCCCAGGCCCCTCCTCACCCGTGCTGAAGCCGATCAGCGCCTTCTCCCCGCCGTCGAAGCCCGTGATCCACCAGGCGTTGATGGGCCCCAACTTCTTGGCCCTCACCCCACCTGGCAAGCCAAAAAAATCCGGACAATTCCCACGTGGACATGCCGAAATTCCCCGGAATTCCGGGCGTCTCCTCACCGTCCAGGCAGGGGTTGTCGTCGTAGATGGGTTTGACGACGCCGCTGAAGTAGAGCTCGATGTTCCTCTCGATGAGGCCGGTGTCGAAGGGACAGAGGTGTCCCCTCTTGTCATAAACGCTGCCGGGGGGACAGGGAGGGTGTGGGACACCATTCCAGAGGGAATTCCGGCGGGAATCCACCCCGGGATCTCACCTGAAGGAGGTGACTTTGTGCTGGGGGAGGTCCTCGTAGCTCTCGAAGCCGTCCTCGTTGGCGTCGAAGATGGACAAGCGCTCGTCCGTCAGCATCTCCGGCTCCTCCAGCTGGATTTGGGGGGAAAAAAACCCAAAAAAATGGGATTAAAGGATATTCCTGCTTTTCCTGAGCTCGGGGAAGGAGGGTTTGGATCCCTTACGGCGTCGTCGGGGTCCCCTTGGAAGAATTTGAGGTCGGGGTCGTCCAGGTACTGCCGGCAGTCGAGGCATTTTGGGGGGGTGGTCTGCGGGAGAGGGGAGGGAGAGTCAGCTTTTCCCAAAGTTTTTCCTGGAATTATCCTGGGTTTTGGCAAATTCTGGGGATTCCCATCAGAAGCAGCCCCAGCTGTTTGGTTTTGGGAAGCTGAACGGGCTGGAAATGGGTTTGTATTCCCACAGGATAATCCAGCCTTTGGAATAATCAACTCGTCCCAAAAAAAGTTAAAATTTGGGAGTTTAAGGGATTAAAAAATCCCAAAAAAAAACTGGAATGAGGAGGGACTTACTTTAGCAGGAGCAGTGATTTTAACCTGAGGGATTTCGTCTTTGATTTCCGACCTGGGAGGGAAAAATGAAATGCTGGGATGAGGATGGAGCAGTGACGTCATCGTTGTCATTGTCACCGTCACCGGGACACGGCTCCGGCCGGGAATGCTCCCCTTTTCCTCACCCATCTTTGGTTTCCACTTTCATCCTTTTCTCATCTTGATCCTGCAGAAAAAGGGAAAAAAATGGGAAAAGGAGATGGAAAATGCAATCACAGCGTGGCCAAAATCCTGGGAAATCCCCCCAGGATGTCACCACAGAGCAAAATCCTGGGAAATCACCCCAAAAAACAACCTGGGAGAGGCCCAGGATGTCACCACTGACCAAAATCCTGGGAAATCACCCCAAAAACAACCTGGAGAGGCCAGGATGTCACCACTGACCCAAATCCTGGGAAATCACCCCAAAAACGATCCAGGAAAGCTCCAGGATGTCAGCACTGACCCAAATCCTGGGAAATCACCCCAAAAACGACCTGGGAGAGGCCCAGGATGTCACCACTGACCCAAATCCTGGGAAATCACCCCAAAAACGACCTGGGACAGGCCCGGGATGTCACCACTGACCCAAATCCTGGGAAATCACCCCAAGAACGACCTGGGAGAGGCCCAGGATGTCAGCACCGACCCCAAATCCTGGGAAATCACCCCAAAAATGACCTGGGACAGGCCCAGGATGTCAGCACCGACCCAAATCCTGGGAAATCACCCCAAAAACGACCTGGGACAGGCCCCAGGATGTCACCACTGACCAAAATCCTGGGAAATCACCCCAAAAACGACCTGGGACAGGCCCAGGATGTCACCACTGACCAAAATCCTGGGAAATCACCCCAAAAACGACCTGGGAGAGGCCCAGGATGTCAGCACCGACCCAAATCCTGGGAAATCACCCCAAAAACGACCTGGGACAGGCCCGGGATGTCAGCACCGACCCAAATCCTGGGAAATCACCCCAAAAACGACCTGGGACAGGCCCAGGATGTCACCACTGACCCAAATCCTGGGAAATCACCCCAAAAACGACCTGGGACAGGCCCAGGATGTCACCACTGACCCAAATCCTGGGAAATCACCCCAAAAACGACCTGGGACAGGCCCAGGATGTCAGCACCGACCCAAATCCTGGGAAATCACCCCAAAAACGACCTGGGAGAGGTCCGGGATGTCAGCACCGACCCAAATCCTGGGAAATCACCCCAAAAACGACCTGGGACAGGCCCAGGATGTCACCACTGACCCAAATCCTGGGAAATCACCCCAAAAACGACCTGGGACAGGCCCAGGATGTCAGCACCAACCCAAATCCTGGGAAATCACCCCAAAAACGACCTGGGAGAGGCCCAGGATGTCACCACTGACCAAAATCCTGGGAAATCACCCCAAAAACGACCTGGGACAGGCCCAGGATGTCACCACTGACCAAAATCCTGGGAAATCACCCCAAAAACGACCTGGGACAGGCCCAGGATGTCAGCACCGACCCAAATCCTGGGAAATCACCCCAAAAACGACCTGGGACAGGCCCAGGATGTCACCACTGTCCAAAATCCTGGGAAATCACCCCAAAAACGACCTGGGACAGGCCCAGGATGTCACCACTGACCAAAATCCTGGGAAATCACCCCAAAAACGACCTGGGACAGGCCCGGGATGTCAGCACCGACCTTCTCCTCCAGCTCCTCCTCCTCCTTCTCCACGTTCATCAGCTCCGGCTTCACCTCCCCGTTGACCTCCTCCGATTTCCGCTTGGTGGATCTGCGGGATCGAGCCGGGACGGGGTTTTTTGGGAATGGGGAAGGGTTTGGGATGGCGGGATGAGGAAGAGGAGGGTGACCCTTCCCACTGACCCTTTGGACAGGAGGCTGAGGATGGTCAGCTGCCGGCCGGAGCTGCGGGTGACGCGGGAGCTGGCCGGAGACTCTGCGGGAAAAGCACGGTGGATCCCAAATCCCAACGGGAATTGTCCCAGCCCAAGGCCACGAGACCCCAAAACCCCTCCTGAAGAGACCCTAAAACCCTTCCCAAGGGATCCCAGCTCTCAATCCCAATGGGAATTGTCACATTCCAAGGCCAGGAGACCTCAAAAGCATTTCAAAGGTGATCCCAACTCCGAATCCCAACAGGAATTGTCACACCCCAAGCCCAGGAGACCCCAAAACCCTTCCTGAAGAGACCCCAAAACCCTTCCCAAGGTGATCCCAGCTCTCAGTCCCAATGGGAATTGTCACACCCCAAGGCCACGAGACCCCAAAACCCTTCCTGAAGAGACCCTAAAACCCTTCCTGAGGAGACCCCAAAACCCTTCCCAAGGGGATCCCAGCTCCCAATCCCAATGGGAATTGTCACAGCCCAAGGTGAGGAGACCCCAAAACCCTTCCTGAGGAGACCCCAAAACCCTTCCCAAAGGGATCCCACTTATTGATCCAAATGGGAATTGTTACATGCCAAGCCCAGGAGACCCCAAAACCCTTCCTGAAGAGACCCTAAAACCCTTCCTGAGAAGACTCTAAAACCCTTCCCAAGGTCGTCCCAGTTCTTGATCCCAGTGGGAATTGTCATACCCCAAAAGCAGGAGACCCCAAAACCCTTCCCAAGAGGATCCCAATGGGAATCATTGCAACACCCCAAGCCCAGGTGACCCCAAAATCCCTTCCAAGGGGATCCCAGCTTTCAATCCCCATGGGAATTGCCACATCCCAAGCTCAGGAGACCCCAAAACCCTTCCCAAGGGGATCCCAGCTCTCAATCCCAAAAGGAATTGTCACATTCCAAGGTGAGGAGACCCCAAAACCATTCCCAAAGGGATCCCAGTTATTGATTCAAATGGGAATTATCACACCCCAAGCCAGGAGACCCCAAAACCCTTCCTGAAGAGACCCCAAAACCCTTCCCAAGGTGATCCCAGCTCTCAATCCCAAAAGGAATTGTCACATCCCAAGGTGAGGAGACCCCAAAACCCTACCCAAGGGGATCCCAGCTCTCAATCCCAAAAGGAATTGTCACATTCCAAGGTGAGGAGACCCCAAAACCTTTCCCAAGGGGATCCCAGCTCTCAATCCCAAAAGGAATTGTCACATTCCAAGGTGAGGAGACCCCAAAACCCTTCCCAAGGGGATCCCAGCTCTCAATCCCAAAAGGAATTGTCACATCCCAAGGTGAGGAGACCCCAAAACCCTTCCCAAGGGGATCCCAGCTCTCAATCCCAAAAGGAATTGTCACATTCCAAGGTGAGGAGACCCCAAAACCTTTCCCAAGGGGATCCCAGCTCTCAATCCCAAAAGGAATTGTCACATTCCAAGGTGAGGAGACCCCAAAACCCTTCCCAAGGGGATCCCAGCTCTCAATCCCAAAGGAATTGTCACATCCCAAGGTGAGGAGACCCCAAAACCCTTCCAAGGGGATCCCAGCTCTCAATCCCAAAAGGAATTGTCACATTCCAAGGTGAGGAGACCCCAAAACCCTTCCCAAGGGGATCCCAGCTCTCAATCCCAAAAGGAATTGTCACATCCCAAGGTCAGGAGACCCCAAAACCCTTCCCAAAGGGATCCCACTTGTTGATCCAAATGGGAATTGTTACATGCCAAGACCACAAGACACCAAAACCCTTCCCAAGGGGATCCCAATGGGAATCACTGCAACACCCCAAGCCCAGGAGACCCCAAAACCCTTCCCAAGGGGATCCCAGCTCTCAATCCCAATGGGAATTATCACATGCCAAGCCTAGGAGACCCCAAAACCCTTCCCATGGGGATCCCAGTTCTTGATCCCAATGGGAATTATCACATGCCAAGACCACGAGACCCCAAAACCCTTCCTGAGAGAAACCCCCTCTCCATCCCAATGGGAACTGCCCCACCCCCCAGAAACCCCCGATTCCACCCCAAAAACCCCCCGGAAACCCCAAGCCCTTACTTCTGGCGTCTCCGTTGGAGCGGCTCCGGCGGGATTTCCGCGCCCGCGCGGCGGGGGCCGGGGCAGGACGGGGACGAGGACGCTGCCGCGCCCTCCTCGAGCTCCATGGCCGCGTCGTCGTCGTCGTCGCTGCCGGAGGCGCCGTGCCCGGGGCACCCGTTGGGGTTGGGGGGCCCCGGAGCCATTGGGGGCCGAGAGCTCCTGGCGCAGCAGCGCCTTCACCTTGGCCAGGTAACGCTCCTGGGGGCGGGAGCACCCGGAGCTGAGCCCCAAATCCTGGGGAGTCGTGAGCCCAAATCCCACAGGGAGTCGGGATCCCAAATCCCACGGGGATTCGTGATCCCAAATCCCACAGGGAGTCGTGATCCTAAAATCCCATATGGATTCGTGATCCCAAATCCCACAGGGAGTCGTGATCCTAAATCCCATATGGATTCGTGATCCCAAATCCTGGGGAGTCGTGATCCCAAATCCCACAGGGAGTCGTGAGCCCAAATCACACAGGGAGTCGTGATCCCAAATCCCACAGGGAGTCGTGATCCCAAATCCCACAGGGAGTCGTGAGCCCAAATCACACAGGGAAAGTGAGTGCTGAGCCCAAATCCCACAGTGTGATCCCAAATCCCACAGGGATTCGTGATCCTAAATCCCACAGGGAAAGTGGGGGCTGAGCCCCAATCCTGGGGGTTTCCTGAGGTTTGATCCCAAATCCCACAGGGAAATGGGGGCTGAGCTCCAATCCTGGGGGTTTCCTGGGGTGTGATGCCAAATGCCACAGGGATTCACGATCCCAAATCCCACAGAGAAAGTGGGGGCTGAGCAAAGTCCCAGGGTGTTCCTGGTTTCCTGGTGTTGTATCCCAAATCCTGGTGTTTTAGCCCCAAATCCTGGGGTTTTACCCCAAACCCTGGGCTTTTCCCAGAGTTCTCCAGTTGTTTTAACCCAAACTCCAGGGTTTTTTTGGCTTTCCCAGGTGTTTTACCCCAAACCCCAGGGTGTTTTAGGCTTTCCCAGGTGTTTTACCCCAAACCCCAGGGTGTTTTAGGCTTTCCCAGGTGTTTTACCCCAAACCCCGGGGTGTTTTAGGCTTTCCCAGGTGTTTTACCCCAAACCCCGGGGTGTTTTAGGCTTTCCCAGGTGTTTTACCCCAAACCCCGGGGTGTTTTAGGCTTTCCCAGGTGTTTTACCCCAAACCCCAGGGTGTTTTAGGCTTTCCCAGGTGTTTTACCCCAAACCCCGGGGTGTTTTAGGCTTTCCCAGCAAACCCCGGGGTGTTTTAGGCTTTCCCAGGTGTTTTACCCCAAACCCCGGGGTGTTTTAGGCTTTCCCAGGTGTTTTACCCCAAACCCCGGGGTGTTTTAGCCTTTTCCAGCTGTTTTACCCCAAACCCCGGGGTGTTTTTAGCCTTTTCCAGCTGTTTTACCCCAAACCCCAGGGTTTTTTAGGCTTTCCAGGTGTTTTACCCCAAACCCCAGGGTGTTTTAGGCTTTCCCAGGTGTTTTACCCCAAATCCTGGGGTGTTTTAGGCTTTCCCAGGTGTTTTACCCCAAACCCCAGGGTGTTTTAGGCTTTCCCAGGTGTTTTACCCCAATCCCCAGGCCCTGGCTCTCACCTCCGAGAGCTCCTCGCGGCGCAGTTTGGCCTCGAGCTCGCTGAGCTGCAGCTGCACCTCGGCCTGCAGGAAGCCGTGGATGAGGCTCAGCTTCTCCTGGACGCTCTCCTGGGGACACCGGGGACATTGGGGACACCAAGGGGACATTGGGGACACCGTGGGGACATTGGGGACATGGCAGGGACATTGGGGACACAGTGGGGACATTGAGGATGGAGGGGACACGGTGAGGACATCGGGGGCAGCAAGCTGTGGATGAGGCTCAGCTTCTCCTGGACGCTCTCCTGGGGACACTGGGGACATTGGGGACACCGAGGGGACATTGGGGACACCATGGGGACATTGGGGACATGGCAGGGGACATTGGGAATGGAGCGGACATGGTGGGGACATCGGGGGCAGCAAGCTGTGGATGAGGCTCAGCTTCTCCTGGACGCTCTCCTGGGGACACCGGGGACATTGGGGACACCAAGGGGACATTGGGGACACCATGGGGACACTGGGGACATGGCAGGGACATTGGGAATGGAGCGGACATGGTGGGGACATCGGGGGCAGGAAGCCGTGGATGAGGCTCAGCTTCTCCTGGACGCTCTCCTGGGGACATTGGGGACACTGGGGACACCGAGGGGACATTGGGGACATGGCAGGGACATTGGGGACATGGCAGGGACATTGGGAATGGAGCGGACATGGTGGGGACATCGGGGGCAGGAAGCCGTGG
The DNA here is from genome assembly GCF_036417665.1 of Passer domesticus. NCBI lineage: Eukaryota > Metazoa > Chordata > Aves > Passeriformes > Passeridae > Passer > Passer domesticus. Next base: position 153,312 of record NC_087507.1, on the reverse strand, counting down.
ATGAGGCTCAGCTTCTCCTGGACGCTCTCCTGGGGACACCGGGGACATTGGGGACACGGCAGGGACATTGGGGACACCATGGGGACATTGGGGATATGGCAGGGACATTGGGGACACTGGGGATGGAGGGGACAGAGAAGAAGGAAGCAATGGAGGTGACACTGGGGACAAAGTGATGGAGAGGACTGAGGGGACAGCGTGGGGACACAAGGGACAGAAAATGGAGGGGACAGCGTGGGGACACAAGGGAGAGAAAATGGAGGGGACAGCGTGGGGACACAAGGGAGAGAAAATGGAGGGGACAGCGTGGGGACACAAGGGAGAGAAAATGGAGGGGACAGCGTGGGGACACAAGGGAGAGAAAATGGAGGGGACAGCGTGGGGACACAAGGGACAGAAAATGGAGGGGACAGCGTGGGGACACAAGGGACAGAAAATGGAGGGGACAGCGTGGGGACACAAGGGAGAGAAAATGGAGGGGACAGCGTGGGGACACAAGGGAGAGAAAATGGAGGGGACAGCGTGGGGACACAAGGGAGAGAAAATGGAGGGGACAGCGTGGGGACACAAGGGAGAGAAAATGGAGGGGACAGCTGGGGACACAAGGGAGAGAAAATGGAGGGGACAGCTGGGGACACAGGGGACAGAAGATGACGGGGACAGCATGGGGACACAAGGGACAGAAGATGAAGGGGACAGCGTGGGGACACGGGGCAGAAGAACCTCCCATGGGGTCAAGGTGGGGCACGGAGGGGACACTTCCTGCGGGGACACAGGGACTGCCAGGTGACACCGGGGACATTTGGGACTCACCTTCTCTCCCAGGTTCTCCTCATCCCGCTCCAAGTCCTGCAGCCTGCGGGGCACAGCGGGGTCAGCGGGGTGGGGACACCGAGGGAGGGGACAAGAGACACCGGGGGGTGGCCCCAGAGGGGACAGAGGGACACCAGGGGTGGCTCCAGAGGGGACAAGGGACACCGGGGGTGGCTCCAGAGGGGACAGAGGGACACCAGGGGTGGCTCCAGAGGGACACCAGGGGTGGCTCCAGAGGGGACAAAGGGACACCGGGGGTGGCTCCAGAGGGGACAGAGGGACACCGGGGGTGGCTCCAGAGGGGACAGAGGGACACCGGGGGTGGCTCCAGAGGGGACAGAGGGACACCAGGGGTGGCTCCAGGGGGGACAAGGGACACCGGGGGTGGCTCCAGAGGGGACAGAGGGACACCGGGGGTGGCTCCAGAGGGGACAGAGGGACACCAGGGGTGGCTCCAGAGGGACACCAGGGGTGGCTCCAGAGGGGACAAAGGGACACCGGGGGTGGCTCCAGGGGGGACAAAGGGGACACCGGGGGTGGCTCCAGGGGGGACAGAGGGACACCAGGGGTGGCTCCAGAGGGGACAAAGGGACACCAGGGGTGGCTCCAGAGGGACACCAGGGGTGGCTCCAGGGGGGACAGAGGGACACCAGGGGTGGCTCCAGAGGGGACAAGGGACACCAGAGGTGGCTCCAGAGGGACACCAGGGGCGGCTCCAGAGGGACAAAGGGACACCAGGGGTGGCTCCAGAGGGGACACCAGGGGCGGCTCCAGAGGGGACAGAGGGACACAGGGGTGGCTCCAGAGGGACAGAGGGACACCAGGGGTGGCTCCAGAGGGGACAGAGGGACACCAGGGGTGGCTCCAGAGGGGACAAGGGACACCGGGGGGTGGCTCCAGAGGGGACAGAGGGACACCGGGGGTGGCTCCAGAGGGGACAAGGGACACCAGGGGTGGCTCCAGAGGGGACAGAGGGACACCAGGGGTGGCTCCAGAGGGGACAGAGGGACACCGGGGGTGGCTCCAGAGGGGGACAAGGGACACCAGGGGTGGCTCCAGAGGGGACAGAGGGACACCAGGGGTGGCTCCAGAGGGGACAAAGGGACACCAGGGGTGGCTCCAGAGGGGACAAAGGGACACCGGGGGTGGCTCCAGAGGGGACAGAGGGACACCAGGGGTGGCTCCAGAGGGGACAAGGGACACCAGGGGTGGCTCCAGAGGGGACAAGGGACACCGGGGGTGGCTCCAGAGGGGACAGAGGGACACCAGGGGTGGCTCCAGAGGGACACCAGGGGTGGCCCCAGAGGGGACAGTGGCATGGATGGGTCAGGAATGTGGGAATTCTGGTGGGGGAGGGGATGGGGGGGACGGGGACACCTCCAGTGCCACCAGGAATGTCCCTGTCCGCAGGGATGGGGGGCTGGGACCCCTGGGAATGCCGGGATTGGGGACAGGACCCCCTGATTGGGGACAGAAACCCCAAATTGGGGACAGAAACCCCTGATTGGGGACAGAACCCCAAACTGGGGACAGAAACCCCTGATTGGGGACAGAAACCCCAAACTGGGGACAGAAACCCCTGATTGGGGACAGAACCTCGGGATTGGGGACAGAAACCCCAAACTGGGGACAGGATCCTGGGATTGGAGACAGAAACCCCAAACTGGGGACAGGATCCCGGGACTGGGGTCAGAACCATCAGGATTGGGGTCAGGACCCCCAGATTGGGGAGAGAAACCTGGGATTGGGGTCAGGACCCCCGAGATTGGGGTCAGGACCCCAGGATTGGGGTCAGGACCTCAGGATTGGGGTCAGGACCTCAGGATTGGGGCCAGAACCATCAAGATTTGGGTCAGGAACCCAGAATTTGGGGTCAGAACCCCCAGGATTTGGGACAGGAGAAACCCCCCAAGGATGGGGTCGCGACCCCTGAGATGGGTCAGGAACCCCAGGATTGGGGTCAGAACCCTGGGATTGGGGTCAGGACCCCAGGATTGGGGTCAGAAACCCCAGGATTTGGGTCAGGACCCCGGGATTGGGGTCAGGACCCTCAGACTGGGGTCAGGACCCCGGGATTGGGGTCAGGACCCCAGGATTGGGGTCAGGACCCTCAGACTGGGGTCAGGACCCCAGGATTGGAGTCAGAGCCCCCAAGATTGGGGTCAGAACCCTGGGATGGGGTTAGGACCCCAGGACTGGAGTCAGAATCATCAGGATTGGGGTCAGAAACCTGGGATTGAGGACAGGACCCCAGGATTGGGGTCAGAACCCTGGGATGGGGTTAGGACCCCAGGACTGGGGTCAGAATCATCAGGATTGGGGTCAGAAACCTGGGATTGAGGACAGGACCCCGGGATTGGGGTGAGAACCCCGGGATTGGGGTCAGGACCCCAGGACTGGGGTCAGAACCCCGGGATTGGGGGTCAGGACCCCAGGATTTGGGTCAGGACCCCCTGAGATGGGGTTGGAAACCCCAGGATGGGGGTTGGGAGCCCAGGGATGGGGTCAGGACAGGGGTCACGAGCCAGGCCAGGACCCCTCAGGTGTCACAGCCATTCCCTGGGAATGTCCCCTCCACTGGGACTGGGGATGGGACCCTCAGGATGGCTCCTGTCCCCAGGCCACCCCCCTGTCCCCCCAGGATGGCTCCTGTCCCCAGGCCACCCCCCTGTCCCCCCCAGGATGGCTCCTGTCCCCAGGCCACCCCCCTGTCCCCCCAGGATGGCTCCTGTCCCCAGGCCACCCCCCTGTCCCCCCAGGATGGCTCCTGTCCCCAGGCCACCCCCCTGTCCCCCAGGATGGCTCCTGTCCCCCAGGCCACCCCCCTGTCCCCGTGTCCCATCGTGTCACCTCTCTGGTGCCACCCCCACTTCCCTTTCCCCTTTTCCTGCAGGCTCTGGGGGGGTTTTGGGGGGGCTCTGTGGTTTTGGGGGGTTCTGGGGGGGTTTTGGGGGGGCTCTGGGGGGTTTTGGGGGGGGTTTGGGGGACTCTGGGATGGTTTTGGGGGGCTCTGGAGGGGTTTGGGGGGCTCTGGGGTGGTTTTGGGGGGCTCTGGGGGGTTTGGGGGGCTCTGGGGTGGTTTTGGGGGGCTCTGGGGGGGTTTTGGGGGGGCTCTGGGGGTTTTTTGGAAGGGCTCTGGGATGGTTTTGGGGGGGTTTTGGGGGGCTCTGGGGGGTTTTGGGGGGGCTCTGGGGGGGTTTTGGGGGGCTCCGGAGGGGTTTGGGGGTGCTCTGGGGGGGGGGGGGGTTGGGGGCTCTGGGATGGTTTTGGGGGCTCTGGGGGGGTTTTGGGGGGCTCCGGAGGGGTTTGGGGGGCTCTGGGATGGTTTTGGGGGGCTCTGGGGGGGATTGGGGGGCTCTGGGGGTTTTTGGGGGGCTCTGGGATGGTTTTGGGGGGCTCTGGGGGGGATTGGGGGGCTCTGGGGGTTTTTGGGGGGGCTCTGGGGGGTTTTGGGGGGCTCTGGGGGGTTTTGGGGGGCTCTGGGGGGGTTTGGGGGTGCTCTGGGGTGTTTTGAGGGGCTCTGGGGTGTTTTGGGGGGGTTTTGGGGGGCTCTGGGGGGTTTTGGAGGGCTCTGGGATGGTTTTGGGGTCTCTGGGATGGTTTTGGGGGGCTCTGGGGTGTTTTGGGGGGCTCTGGGATGGTTTGGGGAGCTCTGGGGGTTTTGGGGGGGCTCTGGGGGGGTTTTGGGGGGCTCCGGGATGGTTTTGGGGGGCTCTGGGGTGGTTTTGGGGGGCTCTGGGGGGGTTTTGGGGGTGCTCTGGGGGGTTTGGGAGGGCTCTGGGGGGTTTTGGGGGGCTCTGGGGGGTTTTGGGGGTGTTTTGGGGGGCTCTGGGGGGTTTTGGAGGGCTCTGGGATGGTTTTGGGGGCTCTGGGGGGTTTTGGGGGGGTTTTGGGGGGCTCTGGGATGGTTTGGGGGGCTCCGGGATGGTTTTGGGGGGCTCTGGGATGGTTTGGGGGGCTCCAGGATGGTTTTGGGGGTGTTTTGGGGGCGTTTGGGGTCCCCCGGGTTCGGGGACAGCCTCGGGGACAGCGCGGGCACCGCGCCGGAAGTGGGGGAGGGGTTTGGGGCCCCCCTTCCTGCCCTGGGGGGCACAGGAGGGGTTTGGGGTTTTGGGGGGGGTGGGGGACAGTGACAATTCCCACCGGGGTCACCCCAAAATTTGCCACCCCAAAAAGCCCTGGACAGGAAACACGAGGGGGGGACAAAGCTGGGGGGGGGACCCGGCCGGGGCCACGTGGGCACCCCAAAACTGGGGGGGGGATTGGGGGGGCCCAGGGCTGGAGGGGGGACCCCAAAATATGGGGGGGGCTCACTGCAGGGGGGGGCAGGGCACTTTTGGGGGGGTCATGGCAGCCCTGGGGGTGTCAGGGTAATTTGGGGGGGGGGTCAGTGCAGCCCTGGGGGTGTCAGGGTAATTTGGGGGGGGGTCTGGGTGTCAGTGCCAGTGCTGAGGGGACCTCAGTGCCATTGGGGGGTGTCAGGGACATCAGGGGGTGTCAGTGCCAGGGCTGGTGGTCCTCAGCCCATCCCAGGGGGTCTCAGCCCATCCCAGGGGGTCTCAGCCCATCCTGGTGGCCCTCAGCCCTCCCTGGTGGGCTCTGGGTGTGAGCCCACCCTGAGGGGCTGTGAGGGGTCATGAGGGGCTCTGAGAGCTGTGAGTGCAGTGAGGGCCGTGAGGGGCTCTGAGAGCCCTGAGGGGCTCAAAAAGCTGTGATGGGCACTGAGAGCTCTGAAGGCTCTGAGGGGCTTGGAGTTCTGAGGGCTGTGAGGGGCTCTGAGAGCTCTGAGGGGCTCAAAGAGCTGTGATGGGCACTGAGAGCTCTGAAGGCTCTGAGGGGCTCTGAGCTCTGAAGTCTGTGAGAGTCTCTGAGGTCTGTGAGGGCTCCAAAGTCTGTGAGGGGCTCTGATATCTCTGAGGGGCTCTGAGGTCTGTGAGGGGCTTTGAGGGGCTCTGAGGGGCTGTGAGATCTGTGAGGGTCTCTGAGGTTTCTGAGGGGCTCTGAGGGCTGTGAGGAGCTCTGAGGTCTGTGAGGGGCTCTGAAGGCTCTGAGGGCTGTGAGGTCTATGAGGGGCTCCGAAGGCTCTGAGGGGCTCTAAGATCTGTGAGGGTCTCTGAGGGGCTCTGAGGGCTGTGAGGGGCTCTGAAGGCTCTAAGGTCTGTGAGGGGCTCTGAGGTCTGTGAGGAGCTCTGAGGTCTGTAAGGAGCTGTGAGGGGCTCTGAGATCTGTGAGGGTCTCTGAGGTTTCTGAGGGGCTCTGAGGTCTCTGAGGAGCTCTGAGGGCTGTGAGGAGCTCTGAGGTCTGTGAGGAGCTGTGAGGGGCTCTGAGGGGCTGTGAGATCTGTGAGGGTCTCTGAGGAGCTCTGAGGGCTGTGAGGGGCTCTGAAGCCTCTGAGGGCTGTGAGGTCTATGAACGGCTCTAAGGTCTGTGAGGGGCTCTGAGGGTCTCTGAGGTCTGTGCGGGTCCCTAAGGGCTCTGGGGTCAGTGAGAGGGGGGCCCTCACTCCCGCCTCACTCCCGTCTCCCGGCCGGGACTCACCGTCGGCGCAGCTCGGCGGGCAGCGGGGCCGGCGGCAGCGGCGCGGCGCGGGCCGGCATCGGGAGCGGGGCGGGGGCCGGGCGGGGGCGCGGGGCGGGCTCGGGGCCCGGTTCGGGGCCCGGTTCGGGGCCGCGCTCGGGGCCCGGCTCGGCGGCACCGGGAGCGGCTTCGCGCGGAAACCAGCGGCGGGAGCGGGGCGGCGCCGACCACCGCGCGGGGGGAGCCGGCGCGCACCATGCTGCCGCCGCGGGGGGGGACGGCGCGGGGCGCGGCGCTGCCTGCCGGGCCGGGGGCACCGGGAGGGGATCGGGGGGAGACCGGAGGGGTCGGGGCGGTACCGGGAGAGGCGGCGGGGGGGGAACGGGGAGGACTCGGGGGGGGAAAGGAGCGGTGAGGGGGGAGCGGGAGGTACCACTGAGGGGAGACGGGGGGAGGCGGGAGGTACCACTGAGAGCGAGTGGGAAGCACCACTGAGGGGGAGTGGGACGTACCACTGAGCGGAGACGGGGGGAGATGGGAAGTACCACTAAGGGGAGGTACCACAGTGAGCGCGGGAGGGGGGGTGTGGGGCGTACCATGTAAGCATGGGGGGGGACCAAAGTGGGTTGTACCACTGAGGGGAGGGGGAGCAGGGCTGTACCATCCTAGGAGCGGGGGGGTCCCCAAGGCCACCCAGTGTCCCCCCGGTGTCACCCCGGGGTGTCGCCATTGTCACCACAGCGCCCTCGTGTCTCAGGTCACCTTTATTGTCCCCGCGGGGACGCGAACCCCCCCCAGGGTGCGGCACAGCCCCGAATTTTGGGGTGAAAAGGGAGAGTTTTGGGTGCCAGAGCCGCTGCGGGGACCCCAGGGACGGGACGAGGTCACGGGGTGTCCCCAGAGGAGGATTTGGGGACACCAAAAATGGATTTGGGGACCCCAAAATGTCCCCAAAATTGGATTTAGGGACACGAAAATGTCCCCAAAAATGGATTTTGGGGTCACGAGGTTCCAAATTTACCCCAAAAAATTATTTGGGGCTCCCAAAGCGTCCCAAAAAATGGATTTGGGGACCCCAAAATGTCCCCAAAAATGGATTTTGGAGTCCTAAAATTCCCAATTACCCAAAAAATCCTGATTTGGGGTCCCCAAAAATGGATTTTGGGGTCATGAGGTTCCAAGCTTACCCAAAAAAATGATCTGGGCTCCCAAAATGTCCCAAAAATGGACTTAGGGACCCTAAAATGTCCCCAAAATTGGATTTTGGGGTCACGAGGTTCCAAATTTACGCAAAAAAAAAATGATTTTGGGCTCCCAAAATATCCCAAAAAATGGATTTGGAAGTCCTAAAATTCCCAAATACCCAAAAAATCCTGATTTGGGGGTCCCAAAATGTCCCCAAAAATGGATTTTGGGGTCACGAGGTTCCAAATTTACCCCAAAAAATGATTTTGGGCTCCCAAAATGTCCCCAAAAATTGGATTTGGTAGTCCAAAAATTCCCAAACACCCAAAAAATCCTGATTTGGGGACCCTAAAATGTCCCCAAAAATGGATTTTGGGGCTCCCAAGTTTCCAAATTTACCCCAAAAAATGATCTGGGCTCCCAAAATGTCCCCAAAAATGGATTTAGGGACCCTAAAATGTCCCCAAAAATGGATTTTGGGGGTCCCAAGTTTCCAAATTTACCCCAAAAAATGATCTGGGCTCCCAAAATGTCCCCAAAAATGGATTTAGGGACCCCAAAATGTCCCCAAAAACGGATTTGGGGACCCCAAAATGTCCCCAAAAATGGATTTGGGGACCCCAAAATGTCCCCAAAAACGGATTTAGGGACCCCAAAATGTCCCCAAAAATGGATTTAGGGACCCCAAAATGTCCCCAAAAATGGATTTAGGGACCCCAAAATGTCCCCAAAAATGGATTTAGGGACCCCAAAATGTCCCCAATATCCAATTTTTGGGTCCCAAAATTCCAAATTTACCCCAAAAAATGACCTGGGCTCCCAAAATGTCCCCAAAATGTCCCCAAAAACGGATTTAGGGACCCCAAAATGTCCCCAAAAATGGATTTAGGGACACAAAATGTCCCCAAAAACGGATTTAGGGACCCTAAAATGTCCCCAAAACAAGATTTAAGGACCCCAAAATGTCCCCAAAAATGGATTTAGGGACACAAAATGTCCCCAAAAATGGATTTAGGGACCCCAAAATGTCCCCAATATCCAATTTTTGGGTCCCAAAATTCCAAATTTACCCCAAAAAATGACCTGGGCTCCCAAAATGTCCCCAAAATGTCCCCAAAATTGGATTTAGGGACACAAAAATGTCCCCAAAAACGGATTTAGGGACCCCAAAATGTCCCCAAAAATGGATTTAGGGACACAAAATGTCCCCAAAAACGGATTTAGGGACCCCAAAATGTCCCCAAAACAAGATTTAAGGACCCCAAAATGTCCCCAAAAATGGCTTTAGGGACCCTAAAGTGTCCCCAAAAATGATCTGGGCTCCCAAAATGTCCCCAAAATGTCCCCAAAAACGGATTTAGGGACCCCCAAAATCCCTCCCCACCCCCCAAATCCGCCCCGGGGGTCCCCGATTTGGGGTCCCGGGCGGTGAAAGCAGAAAATAAATTAAAATTTTGGGGATTTTGGGGGTTTTGGGGGCGTCCCCCCGGCGTCCCCTCAGTTCACCACGAGCGCCTCGTCCCGCGCGGGGGCCCTGCGGGGACACAATTGGGGGGTTTAGGGGATTTGGGGTTTTTTAGGGGATTTTGGGGGTTTTTAGGGGATTTGGGGTTTTTTTAGGGGATTTTGGGGGTTTTTAGGGGATTTTGGGTTTTTTTAGGGGATTTTGGGGGGGTTTTTAGGGGATTTTAGGAAGGGTTTAGGGGATTTGGGGTTTTTTAGGGGATTTTGGGGTTTTTTAGGGGATTGTGGGGGTTTTTTTTAGGGGATTTGGGGGTTTTTTTTAGGGGATTTTAGGGAGGGTTTAGGGGATTTTGGGGTATTTTTTAGGGGATTTGGGGTTTTTTAGGAGATTTTGGTGTTTTTTAGGGGATTTTGGGTTTTTTTTTAGGGGATTTTAGGGAGGGTTTAGGAGATTTTGGGGTTTATTTAGGGGATTTTGGGGTTTTTTAGGGATTTTGGGTTTTTTTTAGGGGATTTTGGTTTTTTTTAGGGGATTTTGGGGGGGTTTTTAGGGGATTTTAGGAAGGGTTTAGGGGATTTGGGGTTTTTTAGGGGATTTTGGGGTTTTTTAGGGGATTGTGGGGGTTTTTTTTAGGGGATTTGGGGGTTTTTTTAGGGGATTTTAGGGAGGGTTTAGGGGATTTTGGGGTATTTTTTAGGGGATTTGGGGTTTTTTAGGGGATTTTGGGGTTTTTTAGGGGATTTTGGGTTTTTTTTTAGGGGATTTTAGGGAGGGTTTAGGAGATTTTGGGGTTTTTTTTAGGGGATTTTGGGGATTTTTAGGAGATTTTGGGGTTTATTTAGGGGATTTTGGGGTTTTTTAGGGATTTTGGGGTTTTTTTAGGGGATTTTGGGTTTTTTTAAGGGATTTGGGGTTTTTTTAGGGGATTTTGGGGGTTTTTAGGGGATTTTGGGGTTTTTTTAAGGGGATTTGGGGTTTTTTAGGGGATTTTGGGGTTTTTTTAAGAGATTTTGGGGTTTTTTTAGGGGATTTTGGGGTTTTTTTAAGAGATTTTGGGGGGGTTTTTTTTAGGGGATTTTAGGGAGGGTTTAGGAGATTTTGGGGTTTTTTTAGGGGATTTGGGGGTTTTTTAGGGGATTTTGGGGAGTTTTTAGGAGATTTTGGGGTTTTTTAGGGGATTTTGGGGTTTTTTAGGGGATTTTGGGGGGGTTTAGGGGATTTTGGGGCATTAGGGGAATTTGGGTTTTTTTTAAGGGGATTTGGGGTTTTTAGGGGATTTTGGGGTTTTTTTAGGAGATTTTGAGTTTTTTTAGGGGATTTTGGGGTTTTTTAGGGGATTTGGGGGTTTTTTTAGGGGATTTGGGGTTTTTTTAGGGGATTTTGAGTTTTTTTAGGGGATTTTGGGGTTTTTAGGGGATTTTGGCGTTTTTTTAGGAGATTTTGGGGGTTTTTTTAGGGGATTTGGGGTTTTTTAGGAGATTTTGGGGTTCTTTAGGGGATTTTGGGTTTCTTTAAGGGATTTTGGGGTTTTTTTTAGGGGACTTTAGGGAGGATTTAGGGGATTTTGGGGTTTTTTTTAGGGGACCTTGGGGATTTTTTAGGAGATTTTGGGGTTTATTTAGGGGAATTTGGGGTTTTTTTAAGGGGATTTGGGTTTTTTTAGGAGATTTTGGGGTTTTTTAGGGGATTTTGGGGTTTTTTAGGGGATTTTGGGGGGTTTTGGGGGGGCAGGACCCCAGGGAAACCCCCCCAGACCCCAAAAACCCCAAGAGGAGAGGGGGGACCCCAAAACCCGGGGGAGGGGCTGGATTTTGGGGTCTTTTGGGGTCATTTGGGGCTGGATTTTGGGATAATTTTGGGGTCATTTGGGGGGGATTTGGGGACATTTGGGGCAGATTTTGAGATAATTTGGGATTCTCCCACCACCCCCATCTGGAATCCCCCCCAGGTGACAGCGAGCCCAAACCAGCCAGGACCCCCCTCCCTTGGGGTGACCCCAAACCCCCCAAAATGTCCCAAAATCCCCCAAATCCCCACCCCAAAACCCCCAAGTGTCTCAAAACTCCCTGAAATCTCCCAAAATCCACCCCAAAATGTCCCCAAATCCCCTAAAACCTCACCCAAATACCCCAAAACCTCCCCAAAGATCTTCAAAGTCCCCCGCAAAATCCTCAAAAAGGTCCCAAAATCCTCTGAAACCTCCCCAAATCCCCTCAAAGTGTCCCAAAACTCGGTGAAATCTCCCCAAATCCCCTCAAAAGTCCCAAAAATCCTCCCAAAAGTCCCAAAATCTCCCAAAACCTCCCCCAAAACCCCCCAACGTTCCCTAAAATGTCCCAAAATCCCCCCAAAAATCCGCCCCAAAACCCCCCTGAAATGTCCCCAAAACCCCCCTGAAATGTCCCCAAAACCCCCCTGAAATGTCCCCAAACCCCCCAAAGTGTCCCCAGACCCCCTGAAATGTCCCCAAACCCCTGGAGTGTCCCCAAACCCCCTGAAATGTCCCCAAAACCCCCCAAAGTGTCCCCAAACCCCCCTGAAATGTCCCCCAAACCCCCTCAAATGTCCCCAAAGCCCCCAAAGTGTCCCCAAAGCCCCCGGAGTGTCCCCAAAGTGTCCCCAAACCCCCTCAAAGTGTCCCCAAACCCCCCGAAATGTCCCCGAAGTGTCCCCGAGCCCCCCCAAAGTGTCCCCAAGCCCCCTCAAAGTGTCCCCAAACCCCCCAAAGTGTCCCTGACCGGGGGCAGCAGCAGAGGCTGGGGCAGGAGCCGGAGCTGTCCCGGCGGAACTTTCCGGATCCGGGGCTGTCCCGGCACTGCGCGATGAAGGCGTGGAGCTGGGACACCGGGGGGACAGCCTCCGACTGGTGCTGGGGACACGCAGGGGACACGTCAGGGACACGTCAGGGACATGTGACATGGGACAGGAGCTGGGACACCGGGGGGACAGCCTCCGGCTGGTGCTGGGGACAGGGGACACGTCAGGGACACGTCAGGGACACGTCAGGGACATGGGACAGGAGCTGGGACACCGGGGGGACAGCCTCCGACTGGTGCTGGGGACAGGGGACACGTCAGGGACACGTCAGGGACACGTCAGGGACACGTCAGGGACACGTGACATGGGACAGGAGCTGGGACACCGGGGGGACAGCCTCCGACTGGTGCTGGGGACAGGGGACATGGGGACACGTCAGGGACACGTCAGGGACACGTCAGGGACACGTCAGGGACATGTGACATGGGACAGGAGCTGGGACACCGGGGGGACAGCCTCCGACTGGTGCTGGGGACAGGGGACACGTCAGGGACACGTCAGGGACACGTCAGGGACACGTGACATGGGACAGGAGCTGGGACACCGGGGGGACAGCCTCCAACTGGTGCTGGGGACAGAGGGGACACGTCAGGGACACATCAGGGACACGTCAGGGACACGTCAGGGACATGGGGACACGTCAGGGACACAGACAGGAGCTGGGACACCGGGGGGCACCCTCGGACAGGTGCTGGGTACACACAGGGGACAGGGGACAGGGGAGATAACACACACAGGTAACGTCACGCTCAGGTAACATCACGCACAGGTGATGTCACACAGGTGATGTCACACCCAGGTGATGTCACACCCAGGTGATGTCACACACAGATGATGTCATACACAGGTAATGTCACACACAGATGATGTCACACACAGATGATGTCACACCCAGGTGATGTCACACCCAGGTGATGTCACACAGGTGATGTCACACAGGTGACGTCACGCCCAGGCGAGGTCCCGCTCACCTTGATGGTGTCGTAGGAGCCAGGGATGAGATCACACACAGGTAACACACAGATAACACACACAGGTGATGTCACACACAGATAACACACCCAGGTGAGATAACACACACAGGTGATATCACACACACAGATGACGTCACACAGGTGACGTCACGCCCAGGCGAGGTCCCACCTGTCGTGCTCACCTTGATGGTGTCGTAGGAGCCGGTGATGAGCGCGATGAAGAGGCTGAGCACCATGTAGATGAAGAGGGCGCTGAAGGAGTACAGGTACACCTGGCTGAAGAGCCACACCAGCGCCCCGCTGGGCCGCAGCGCCGCGAAGGTGGCGAACATGTCATCGCCATTGACCAGCGAGAAGAGGCACTCGGACACCATGGAGAGGGACCGGAACTGGGGACAGACACCTGTGTGTCACCTGTGTCACCTGTGTGCCACCTGTGTGTCACCTGTGTCACCTGTGTGAGCTGTAACCTGTAACCCCTGTCACCCTGTGTCATCACCCTGTGTCAGCCTGTCATCGCCATTGACCAGCGAGAAGAGGCACTCGGACACCATGGACAGCGACCGGAACTGCGGACAGACACCTGTGTGTCACCTGTGTCACCTGTGTCACCTGTGTGAGCTGTAACCCTGTAATCTGTAACCCCTGTCATCGCCATTGACCAGCGAGAAGAGGCACTCGGACACCATGGAGAGGGACCGGAACTGGGGACAGGCACCTGTGTGTCACCTGTGTGCCACCTGTGTCACCTGTGTCACCCGTGTGTCACCTATGTCACCTGTGTGTCACCTGTGTGTCACCCACATTTCATCCATGGATTTGGGAAGGAACCCAACCCCAAAACCAGGACTGGAGAACATCCCAACCCCAAACCTGAAATTTGTGAATCCCCTGACCCCAAACCCAAAATCTGGGAATGCCCCGACCCAAACCCAAAATCTGGGAATCTCCCGACCCCCAACCCAAAATTTGGGAATCTCCCGACCCCAAACTGGGATTTGGGGCCGCCCGGACCCACCTTGACGTGGTGCGGGCCCAGCACGATCCAGCCGCAGAAGCAATACCCCAAATAAATCACGGCCACGCAGCAGCAGAAGCGCATCACGTTGGGCAGCGCCACGCGCAGCGTCACGATCAGGATCTGGGGCCAAAAACGGGGAAATCGGGAAAAACGGGAATTATCAGCAAGTGGGGTGGGAAAAACGGGGGTTTGGGGTGGGAAAATGGGGATTTGGGGTGGAAAAATGGGATTATGCACATGTGGGGAGAGCATCACGTTGGGCAGCGCCACGCGCAGCGTCACGATCAGGATCGGGGCCAAAAACGGGGAAATCGGGAAAAACGGGAATTAGCCGCGAGCGGGGTGGGAAAAACGGGGGTTTGGGGTGGGAAAATGGCGATTTGGGGTGGGAAAATGGGGATTTGGGGTGGGAAAATTGGATTATCCAAGTGTGGGGAGAGCATCACGTTGGGCAGCGCCACGCGCAGCGTCACGATCAGGATCTGGGGCGAAAAACGGGGAAATCGGGAAAAACGGGAATTATCAGCGAGTGGGGAGGGGAAAACGGGGGTTTGGGGTGGGAAAATGGGGGTTTGGGGTGGGAAAATGGGATTATCCATGGGCAGAGAATCACGTCGGGGTCACCACGCGCAGCGTCACAATCAGGATCTGGGGCCAAAAACGGGAAAATAGGGAAAAACGGGAGTTTTCCATGTGTGGGGCAGGAAAAACAGGAATTGTCCCCAACCCAAACGTGACAAGGAGGATCTGGGGCAGGAAAAATGGGATTTAACCCTGGCCGTGTCCCCGGGTGACACGGGTGACACGGGTGACAGAGGTGACACGGGTGACACGGATGACACAGGTGACACGGGTGACACAGATGACACGGGTGACGCGGGTGACGCGGGTGACGCGGGTGACGCGGGTGACACTCACGTTGTACTTCTGGAAGAAGGTCAGGTAGCGGATGACCCCGACCCACACGAGCAGCGTCGATGTCCCCAGCAGGATGCTGCACACGTCGTACCCTGAGAAGTTCTGCGGGGACACGGGGACAGTGCCACCACCGTGTCCCCAGGCAGTGACAATGTCCCCTCCCCTTGTCCCCAGGCTGGCAGTGTCCCCAGGGGGTGACAATGTCCTTAGAGGGCTGGCAGTGTCCCCAGGGTGTGGCAGTGTCCCCAGTGTGACACTGTCCCCAGGGGTGGCAGTGTCCCCAGGGGGTGGCAGTGTCCCCAGTGTGACAATGTCCCCAAGGTGGCAGTGTCCCCAGTGTGACAATGTCCCCGGGGTGTGACAGTGTCCCCGGGGTGTGACAATGTCCCCCAGGGGTGGCAGTGTCCCCAGGCTGGCAGTGTCCCCAGTGTGACACTGTCCCCAAAGTGGCAGTGTCCCCAGGCTGGCAGTGTCCCCAGGCGGTGACAATGTCCCCAAGGAGTAGCAGTGTCCCCAAGGTGTGGCAGTGTCCCCGGGGGTGTGTCAGTGTCCCCAGGGTGTGTCAGTGTCCCCAAGGTGTGTCACTGTCCCCGGGGTGACCTTGGCCTCGATGCCGATCTTGAGCACGGTGCCCAGCACGGTGAGGACGTCGCTGGTGACCAGCAGCAGGTACCAGCCATTGAGGAACTCCAGGCGGTCCGACAGGGACACGGTGACACCGCGGCGACAGCGCAGGAACCGGCTGAACTCCTGCGGGGACATTGGAATTGTCATTGTCACTGTCACTGTCACCTCACAGGGACACGGTGACACCGCGGTGACAGCGCAGGAACCGGCTGAACTCCTGCGGGGACACGGACATTGTTATTGTCACTGTCACTGTCATTGTCACTGTCACTGTCACCTCACAGGGACACGGTGACACCGCGGTGACAGCGCAGGAACCGGCTGAACTCCTGCGGGGACATGGACATTGTTATTGTCACTGTCACTGTCATTGTCATTGTCACTGTCATTGTCACCTCACAGGAACCGGCTGAACTTCTGTGGGGACACTGTCACTGTCACTGTCACTGTCATTGTCACTGTCATTGTCACCTCACAGGAACCGGCTGAACTTCTGTGGGGACACTGTCACTGTCACTGTCATTGTCACCTCACAGGGACATGGTGACACCTCAGGAACTGGCTGAACTCCTGCGGGGACACGGGCACTGTCACTGTCACTGTCATTGTCACTGTCACAGGGACACGGTGACACCGCGGTGACACCTCAGGAACTGGCTGAACTCCTGCGGGGACACTGTCACTGTCACTGTCACTGTCACCTCACAGGGACATGGTGACACCTCAGGAACTGGCTGAACTCCTGCGGGGACACGGGCACTGTCACTGTCACTGTCACTGTCACCTCACAGGGACACGGGGACACCGCGGCGACAGCGCAGGAACCGGCTGAACTCCTGCGGGGACACTGTCACTGTCATTGTCACTGTCACTGTCACCTCACAGGGACACGGTGACACCGCGGTGACAGCGCAGGAACCGGCTGAACTCCTGCAGGACATGGGCATTGTCACTGTCACTGTCATTGTCACTGTCACAGGGACACGGGGACACCGCGGTGACAGCGCAGGAACCGGCTGAACTCCTGCGGGGACACTGTCACTGTCACTGTCACTGTCACAGGGACACGGTGACACCGCGGTGACACCGCAGGAACCGGCTGAACTCCTGCAGGGACATTGCCACTGTCACTGTCACTGTCACTGTCACTGTCACGTCACAGGAATTCCTGCAGGGACACTGTCACTGTCATTGTCACTGTGTCACTGTCACTGTCACTGTCATTGTCACTGTGTCACTGTCACTGTCACTGTCACGTCGCAGGAACTCCCGCGGGGACACCAGCATTGTCACCTCGCTGGGGTGGCACCACCTCCCACCACCCACATCCAACCCAACCCCATCCCATCCATCCAAACCCCACAAATCCCCCAAATCCCCACAAATCCCCCCAAACCCCATCAATCCCATCCCCCAAACCCCAAAACTCCCCCAAAACCCCACAAATCCCATCAATCCCATCCCCCAAAACCCCACAAATCCCATCGATCCCAAACCCCAAAATTCCCCCAAGCCCCCCCAAATCCCCCCAAAACCCCAACAATCCCAAATCCCCAAAATTCCCCCAAATTCCCAAATTCCCCCAAACTCCCCAAATCCCCCAAAACTCCTCAAATTCCCCCAAACCCCAAATTTCCCCCAAACCCCCCCAAATCCTCCCAAAACCCCAACAATCCCAAATCCCCAAAACCCTCCCAAACCCCCCCAAAACCCCCAAATCCCCAAACCCCCCAAACCCCAAAATTCCCCCCGACCCCGCACCCTCTGCAGGAGCAGCCCGCGGGCGATGGAGCGCGCGCAGAGCCCCAGGGACAGCGCGCACACCGCCATCACCAGCACGTCAAAGCACAGCCGCAGCCCGCTGTCACCTGCGGGGACACCGCGTCACCGCCGCTGCCACTGGGACTGACGGGGACACCGTGGGGACAGGGGGACACCGAGGGGACAGGGGACACCGCGGGGACAGGGGGACACCCGCGTCACCGCCACCACGGGGACAGGGGACACCGCGGGGACAGGGGGACACCGAGGGGACAGGGGGACACTGAGGGGACAGGGGGACACCGAGGGGACAGGGGACACCGAGGGGACAGGGGGACACCCACGTCACCACCACGGGGACAGGGGGACACCGAGGGGATGGGGACACTGTGGGGATGGGGACACTACGGGGACAGGGGGACACCAAGGGGACAGGGACACATCAGGGACAGGGGACACCCGCGTCACCGCCGCGGGGACAGGGGGACACCGCGGGGATGGGGACACCGAGGGGACAGGGACATCGAGGGGACAGGGGGCACATCAGGGAAAGGGACACATCAGGGACAGGGACACCGCGGGGATGGGGACACTGTGGGGATGGGGACACTATGGGGACAGGGGACACCGCGGGGATGGGGACACTGCAGAGACGGGGACACCCGCGTCACCACCACCATGGGGACAGGGGGACACCGCAGGGACAGGGGGACACCGAGGGGACAGGGACACTGCAGAGACGGGGACACTGCGGGGATGGGGACACCCGTGTCACCGCTGCAGGGACAGGGGACACCGCGGGGACAGGGGACACCCGCGTCACCGCCACGGGGACAGGGGGACACCGCGGGGATAGGGACACTGTGGGGATGGGGACACTATGGGGACAGGGGACACCGCGGGGATGGGGACACTGCAGAGACGGGGACACCCGCGTCACCACCACCATGGGGACAGGGGGACACCGCGGGGACAGGGACACTGCAGAGACGGGGACACTGAGGGGACAGGGGGACACCCGTGTCACCGCTGCGGGGACAGGGGGACACCGCAAGGACAGGGACACCGAGGGGACAGGGGCACTGCAGGGACAGGGGACACCACGGGGACAGGGGACACCCGCGTCACCGCCACCACCGGGACCAAGGGGGACACCGTGGGGACAGGGACACTGCGGGGATGAGGACACCGAGGGGACAGGGACACCGAGGGGACAGGGGACACCTTGGGGACGGGGACACCAAGGGGATGGGGACACCAAGGGGACAGGGGACACTGTGGGGATGGGGACACCGTGGGGACGGGGGACACTGCGAGGACAGGGACACTGTGGGGATGAGGACACCTTGGGGACGGGGACACCGAGGGGATTGGGGACACTGTGGGGACGGGGACACTGAGGGGACAGGGGACACTGCGAGGACAGGGGGCACATCAGGGACAGGGGACACTGTGGGGATGGGGACACCGTGGGGACGGGGGACACCATGGGGACAGGGCACAGGTGGCATCCCACGGCCTGTTGTCACCTCCCGGGGACAGGTGCCCACTGTCACCTCTGCGGGGCAGCGAGGGGTGGTGGCACTCCCAGGGACACCCCCCGGCCCAGTGTCACCCAGTGTCACCCAGTGTCACCCGGTGTCACCTCTGCGGGGCAGCGAGGGGTGGTGGCACTCCCGGATGGCCGCGTGCGTGTCCAGGCGGATCCGCACCCGCCCGCTGTGGGCGCTGTTGTCAAACGTGACCTGGGGACACGGGTGGCACTGTCACTGTCACTGTCACTGTCACCGTCACCGTCACAGCACTCGCTGGCTGCCCCCCGGGCCCGCAGAGGGACAGAGGGACAGGTGAGGGACAGAGGGACACTCCAGAGGGACACGGGGGGGACACTCAGAGGACACTCAGGGGACACTCAGGGGACACCCAAGGGACATTGGGGGGGCATTTGGGGACACCCAGGGGACACCTGAGGACACCCAGGGGACAGCGAGGGAACACTGGGGACACTTTGGGATATTTGGGGACACTTGGGGACACTCAGGGGACACTTGGGGGACACTTGGGGATATTTGGGGACACTTGGGGAGGCTCTGGGGACACTCGGGGACACGTGGGGAGGCTGTGGGGTGCCTGGGGACACTTGGGGACACTTTGGGAGGCTGTGGGGTGTTTGGGGACACTGGGGGACACCCAGGGGACACTTTAGGATATTTAGGGACACCAAGGGGACAACTGGGGACACTTTGGGGTGTTTGGGGACACTCAGGGGACACTTGGGGGACACGTGGGGAGGCTCTGGGGTGCCTGGGGACACTTGGGGACACTTGGGGACACTTGGGGACACTTGGGGACACGTGGGGAGGCTCTGGGGTGCCTGGGGACACTTGGGGACACTTGGGGACACTTGGGGACACCCAGGGGATACTGGGGGGCACTTGGGGACACTCAGGGGACACTTTGGGATATTTGGGGACACTTGGGGAGGCACTGGGGTGCCTGGGGACACTCGGGGGACACGTGGGGACACTTGGGAGACACTTGGGGAGGCCCTGGGGACACTCAGGGGACACTTGGGGACACTTGGGGAGGCTCTGGGGTGTTTGGGGACACTTGGGGACACTTGGGGACACTCAGGAGACACTTGGGGACACTTGGGGACACTTGGGGAGGCTCTGGGGTACCTGGGGACACTCGGGGGACACCCAGGGGACACTTTGGGAATATTTGGGGACACTCAGGGGACACTTGGGGGACACTTGGGGAGGCTCTGGGGTGCCTGGGGACACTCGGGGGACACTTGGGAACACTTGGGGACACCCAGGGGACACTTTAGGATATTTAGGGACACCAAGGGGACAACTGGGGACACTTTGGGGTGTTTGGGGACACTCAGGGGACACTTGGGGAGGCTCTGGGGGGCCTGGGGACACTTGGGAACACTTGGGGGACACTTGGGGAGGCTCTGGGGACACCCAGGGGACAGTTGGGGACACGTGGGGAGGCTGTGGGGGGCCTGGGGACACTCGGGGGACACTGGGGGACATTTGGGGGACACTTTGGGATATTCGGAGACACTTGGGGAGGCTCTGGGGACACTTGGGGACACTTGGGGAGGCTGTGGGGGGCCTGGGGACACTTGGGGGACACTCTGGGATATTCGGGGACACGTGGAGAGGCTCTGGGGACACTTGGGGACACGTGGGGACATTTGGGGGACACTTTGGGATATTCGGGGACACTTGGGGAGGCTCTGGGGACACTTGGGGACGCTCGGGGACACTGACGGTGACGCTGAAGGTGTAGCAGTCGGGGATCTCGTGGTTCAGCAGCGTCTGGATGTTGATGGCCTTGAGCTGGAACTCCACGGTGACATTGATCAGCCTGAGGGGACAAAAAACACCCCGGGAGGCCCCAAAAATCCCAAAAAAAGGGAAAATTCCGCCCCAAAATCCTGAAAAAGGGGAAAATTCCACCTCAAAACCCCCAAAAAGGGGAAAATTCCACCTCAAAAACAAACAAAAAAAATCAATGAAAAGGGGAAAATTCCACCTCAAAAACACAAAAAAGGGAAAAGTCCACCTCAAAAACACAAAAAAGGGGAAAAGTCCACCTCAAAAACACAAAAAAAGGGAAAAGTCCACTTCAAAAAGACAAAAAAGGGGAAATTCCACCTCAAAAAGACAAAAAAGGGGAAAATTCCACCTCAAAAACCCCCAAAAAATGGAGAATTACATCTCAAAACCCCCAAAAAAATCAATGAAAAAGGGAAAATTCCACCTCAAAAACCCAAAAAAGGGAAAATTTCACCCCAAAATCCCCCACAGGATTTGGGGCACGGGACCACGAGTCCCGCTCGGGGATTTTCGGGGTGGGCAGGGCCCATCCCGGGTGGATTTGGGGTTTTTTGGGGTTTTTTGGGGTTTTTGGGGTTTACCTGTGGAACTGGAGGGTGAAGTTGCCCTGGTCCAGCGGGGGCGGCCGGGGGGCCCCGGGGTGCAGCCCCAGGCACTCTGTGGGGTCGGGAGTGGGGTCAGGGACAACGGGAGCTCAGAGCCCCGGGAACCCCAAATCCTGAATCCCAAACGGGCTGGGACCCCTGGGAACGCTCCAGGACCACCCTGAACCCCAAATCCCAAACCCCAAATCCCAAACCCTAAATCCCAAATCCTAAATCCCAAATCCTGAATCCCAAATCCTGAATCCCAAACGAGCTGGGACCCCTGGGAACGCCCCAGGACCACCCTGAACCCCAAATCCCAAACCCCAAATCCCAAATCCTAAATCCCAAATCCTAAATTCCAAACCCTAAACCCTCAATCCCTAATCTCAAATCCCAAAGTTTAAATCCTTAATCCCAAACCCTAAATCCCAAACCCAAACCCCAAATCTAGCCCCAAACACCAACCCCAAAACCCCAAATCCAACCACAAATCCCAAACCCCAAAACCCCAACCCCCAACTCCCAAACCCCAACTCCCAAACCCAAAACCCCACACCCCAAATCTCAAACCCAACCCCAAATCCAACCTCAAACCCCAAATCCCAAATCCAACCCCAAATCCCAAACCCCAACTCCCAAACCCCAAATCCAACCCCCAAATCCCGCATTCTGCACCACAAACCCCAAATCCAACCCCAAACCCAACCCCCAAATCCAACCCCAAACCCAAATCCACCCCAACCCCAAATCCCACACCCCAAACCCCAAATCCTGCACCCCAAATCCAACCTCAAACCCCAAATCCCGCACCCCAAATCCAACCCCAAACCCCAAATCCCGCACCCCAAACCCCAAATCCAACCCCAAACCCCAAATCCCAAACCCCAAATCCCGCACCCCCAACCCCGCAGCCCGCACCGGTGTCCACGCTGGGGTCGATGTCGAAGGTGTCGTTGCCGGGGTCGATGTCGCCGCGGCGGAAGAAGCGCTGGCACAGCCGGAGCCCGCGGCCGCCGCCGTACGCGTAGCGGCCCAGGGTCTCGTTGGGGACAGCCAGGTACTGGGGGACACGACACGGGGCTGGGGTGGCACCTTGATGGCCCCAAACCACCATGGCCCCAAACCACCCCATGGCCCCAAAACATCTCCATGAACCCAAAACATCTCTGTGACCCCAAAGATCTCCATGGCCCCAAAACATGGCGGCCCAGGGTCTCGTTGGGGACAGCCAGGTACTGCGGGACAGGGACACGAGGCTGGCACCTCAGTGTCCCCAAACCACCCCATGGCCCCAAAACATCTCCATGAACCCAAAACATCTCTGTGAATCCAAAACATCTCCATGACCCCAAAATGTGGTGGCCGTGGGTCTCATTGGGGACAGCCAGGTACTGCGGGACAGGGACACGGGGCTGGGGCCCCAAACCACCATGGCCCCAAACCAACCCATGGCCCCAAAACATCCCATGAACCCAAAACATCTCTGTGTCCCCAAAGATCTCCATGGCCCTAAAACATCTCCATGACCCCAAAACATGGCGGCCCAGGGTCTCGTTGGGGACAGCCAGGTACTGCGGGACACGACACGGGGCTGGGGTGGCACCTCGATGGCCCCAAACCACCCCATGGCCCCAAAACATCTCCATGACCCCAAAATGTGGTGGCCGTGGGTCTCGTTGGGGACAGCCAGGTACTGCGGGACAGGGACACGGGGCTGGGGTCCCAAACCACCATGGCCCCAAACCACCCCATGGCCCCAAAACATCTCTGTGTCCCCAAAGATCTCCATGAACCCAAAACATCTCCATGAACCCAAAACATCTCTGTGTCCCCAAAGATCTCCATGGCCCTAAAACATCTCCATGAACCCAAAATGTGGTGGCCCTGGGTCTCATTGGGGACAGCCAGGTACTGCGGGGACAGGGACACAGTGTCCCCGTGTCACCTTCTCGAGGACAAAGGCCAGGCGTTTCAGGAGGTCCCAATGTCCCCAATCCCTCCCAGTGTCCCCAGCCCCTCACGGTGTCTCTGTGTCACCTTCTCGAGGACCAAGGCCAGGAGCTCCAGGACGTCCCAATGTCCCCAGCCCTACTGACGTCCCCAACCCTTTCCAATGTCCCCAGCCCCTCCCGGTGTCCCCGTGCCACCTTCTCGAGGACGAAGGCCAGGTGCTCCAGGAGGTCCCAATGTCCCCAGCCCTACTGATGTCCCCAGCCCCCCCCAGTGTCCCCAACCCCTCCTGGTGTCCCCAACCCCTCCCGGTGTCCCCAGCCCCTCCCGGTGTCCCCGTGCCACCTTCTCGAGGACGAAGGCCAGGACCTCCAGGACGTCCCAATGTCCCCAACCCCTCCTGGTGTCCCCAACCCCTCCCGATGTCCCCAGCCCCTCCCGGTGTCCCCATGCCACCTTCTCGAGGACGAAGGCCAGGTGCTCCAGGAGGTCCCCGCGGGTGTAGACGGCCTGGGTGTCATCGGCGCCGTCCTCGTAGCCCTTGAGGAACAGGTGCTTGAAGGCCACCGTGTTGTCCTCCTTGAAGGCCACCACCAGCTGGTTGCTGAGCCCGAACAGGATCAGCTGGGGACAAAGGCCACCCCCTCTGTCGCCACCTGTCCCACCGTGGTGACACTGCTGTGTTTTGTCCCAAAACGGTGCCACAGCTTGGGGACAAAGGCCACCCCCCTGTGAGCCTCTGTCCCACCATGGTGCCACTGCAGTGTTTTGTCCCAAAACGGTGTCACCCCATGCCTGGGGACAACGGCCACCACGGTCAGGGTCTGTCCCACCCTGGTGACACCACCGTGTTTCACCCCAAAACGGTGTCACCCCGTGCCTGGGGACAACGGCCACCGCTGCCATCAGGCCCTGTCCCACCAGAGTGACACTGCCAGGCTTTGTCCCAGGACACTCCAGTGACCTCTCCAAGTGTCCCCATGTCCCTGTGACCCCTCCCCGCTGTCCCTGGCACCTCTTCCCCAATGTCCCCATGTCCCCTCCCCGCTGTCCCAGCCCCTCGTGCTGCCATCCCTGCTGTCCCTAACGTCCCCAAATCCCCGTGCCCTGCCCGCACAGTGTCCCAGCCCCTCACCCTGCTGTCCCCCCTGTCCAGGCCCACTGTCCCCATGTCCCTGTGTCCCCTCCCCACTGTCCCCCTGTCCCTGTGTCCCCTCCCCACTGTCCCCATGTCCCTGCACCCCACTGTCCCCACTGTCCCCAGTGTCCCTGCACCCCCTCCCCACTGTCCCCAGTGTCCCCATGTCCCCTACCCGGGCTCCAAGCCCCTCGCCCTGCTTTCCCCGCTGTCACCCCCTGCCATCCCCTCTGTCCCCACTGTCCCAGCCCGCCATCCCCACTGTCCCCACTGTCACCCCCTGCCATCCCCACCGTCCCCGCCGTCCCCGGCGGTGTCACCTGCACGGTGACCAGCACGATCTTGGCCAGCTGCAGCGCCAGCTTCACGGGCCGGCGCCCGCGGGCGCGGTACTTGTCACAGGGGCTCATGAAGAAGTACTTGAGGCGGCGCCGCAGCTCTTCCTCCTCCTCCTCCTCCTCCTCCTCCTGCTGCTGCTCCTGCCCCGGCGCCGCCTGGGCCGTGCCGTACCCGGGGCCGCGGCTCAGCAGCCGCTCGGTCTCTGGGGACACCCGCCGCTGTCACCTCGGGCTGGTGGCACCTCAGCCCGGTGTCCCCCTGCCCGGTGCCGCCCCCCTCGGCCTGGTGTCACCTCGGCCTGGTGCCATCCCCTCAGCCCGGTGTCCCCCCGCTCGGTGCCAGCCCACTCAGTGTCCCCCCGCTCGGTGCCACCCCCTCGGCCCGGTGTCCCCCTGCTCAGTGCCACCCCCTCAGCCCAGTGTCACCTCAGCCCGGTGTCCCCCCGCTCGGTGCCACCCCCTTGGCCCAGTGTCCCCCCACTCGGTGCCACCCCCTCGGGCTGGTGTCACCTCAGCCCAGTGTCCCCCCGCTCGGTGCCACCCCACTCAGTGTCCCCCCGCTCAGTGCCACCCCCTCAGCCCAGTGTCACCTCAGCCCGGTGTCCCCCCACTCGGTGCCACCCCCTCGGGCCGGTGGCACCTCAGCCCGGTGTCCCCCCACTCGGTGCCACCCCCTCGGGCCGGTGTCACCTCAGCCCGGTGTCCCCCCACTCGGTGCCACCCCCTCGGGCCGGTGTCACCTCGGGCCGGTGTCCCCCCACTCGGTGCCACCCCCTCGGGCTGGTGTCACCTCAGCCCAGTGTCCCCCTGCTCAGTGCCACCCCCTCAGCCCGGTGTCACCTCGACCCGGTGTCCCCCCGCTCGGTGCCACCCCCTCGGCCCGGTGTCACCCCCCTGCCGCAGTGTCCCCCGTCCCCATTAACCGCTGTGGGCTCCGTGTCCCCGGTGTCACCGCTGTCCCTGTGTCCCCCCCGCTGTCCAACCCGGTGGATATTGTCCCCCGTACCCGTTAATGCCCCCGGCCGGGTCTAGGGTGTCCCCTGGCCCCGCTCGGCTCCCGGTTATCCCTGCCCGTGTCCTGCTGCTCCCGGTACCGCATTCCCATATCCCCATTCCCTGTCCCTGTCCCCATTCCCATTCCCAGTCCCCATTCCCATTCCCTGTCCCCATTCCCATTCCCTGTCCTCATTCCCATTCCCATTCCCAGTCCCCGCTCCCTGTCCCTATTCCCGCTCCCTCTCCCCATTCCCATTCCCTGTCGCCATTCCCATTCCCTGTCCCCATTCCCATTCCCTGTCCCCATTCCCTGTCGCCATTCCAATTCCCTGTCGCCATTCCCATTCCCTGTCCCCATTCCCTGTCCCGGTCCCCAGTCCCTGTCCCGGTCCCCATTCCCTGTCCCCATTCCCTGTCCCCTCTCCCCGTCTCCTCTCACCGGACGCCGCCGCCATCGCTCCGCTCCCCCCCCCCGGCCCTCACGTGACGAGGAAAACACCGCGCTGCCGCCGCCCACCAATCGCAGCGCGCGCTCGCTGCCTGATTTGCATAGCCACGCCCGCTGGGCTGGCCCCGCCCGCCGCCGGCCGCAGCCCGAGCGGGCGCCGCTCGCTCCCAGTTCGCTCCCAGTTCGCTCCCAGTAAGAGCGGCCCCGGCAGGGAGAGCGCTCCCAGTAAGAGCGGCCCCGGCAGGGAGAGCGCTCCCAGCGCCCGCCCGCTGCTGCCGGCATCGCTGCCGGGGCCGCGCGAGAACCCGCCCGGGGCAGAGCGCGGCTGCTTTTGGGGATCGGCACCGCTGGGAGCGGGGGAGCGGCGGCAGCGAGAGGGGACTCGGGAGAAGGAGGAGGAGGAGGAGAGGAAGGGGAAAGGGAGGGACGAAGGAAGAGAAACAGGAGCAGGGGGAAGAGGAAGAGGAGGGCCAGAGGAAGAGGAGGAAGAGCAGGGGGAAGAGGAGGGCCAGAGGAAGAGCAGGAGCAGCCCCGAGCCCACGCGGTTGCCCCGCTGCGGCCGCGGCTCGCCCGCATCCGCCGGCATCGCCCCCCCGGCAGCCGCAGGTGAGCGGGGAGGGGGAGCTCGCCCCGCACCCATCGGGGGGGGCTCCGGGAGGGTTTTAGTGCGGGGCAGGGCGTGCGGAGGCAAACGGCACGGTGTCCTTGTGCTTCCTCCGCAGAGCAGGAGCCGAGCATGGAGAGCAGGGAGGACAAATCCCCGCGGCCGAAGCCGGCGGCAGAGGCCGTGGGGAGCGGCTGCGCGGCGCGGGAAGGCGGCGGGGAGGAAAAGCCCCGGAGATGCCTCAGCAGGAGGGGCTGCAAAGGCAGAGCGCGGGGAGGCGAGGGGGAAAGAGCCGGGCCGGGCCGGGGAGGCGGCCGGAGCTCGGAGCTGGGGGTGCCTGAGCAGCCCCAGGGTGGGGAGAAGCCCCACACGTGCTCGCAGTGCGGGAAGAGCTTCAGGTGGAGATCCTCCCTGATCCGCCACTGCAGGATCCACACGGGAGAACGTCCCTACGAGTGCGGGGAGTGCGGGAAGAGCTTCAACACCAGCTCGTACCTGGTTGTCCACCAGCGCGTCCACAGCGGGGAGAGACCCTACGAGTGCGGGCTGTGTGGGAAGAGCTTCATGCTGAGCTCTCACCTCATTGTCCACCAGAGGAATCACACCGGGGAGAGGCCCTACGAGTGCGACAAATGCAAGAAGAGGTTTCAGACCAGCTCCACTCTGCTCAGTCACCAGCGCATCCACACCGAGGAGAGGCCCTTCCGCTGCCCCGACTGCGGGAAGGGGTTCAGGGAGAAATCCACCCTGGTCACCCACCGGCGCACCCACACCGGGGAGAGGCCCTACGTGTGCGGGCTGTGCGGGAAGAGCTTCAACACCAGCTCCTACCTGATGGTGCACCAGAGGATGCACAGCGGGGAGAGACCCTACGAGTGCGGGCAGTGCGGGAAGAGCTTCACCCGCAGCTCGCAGCTGATCGTGCACTACCGGAGCCACACCGGGGAGCGGCCCTACGAGTGTCCCCAGTGTGGGAAGGGCTTCACCTGTAGCTCCAACCTGATCGTCCACCAGAGGAGCCACACGGAGGAGAGGCCCTACGAGTGTGATCAGTGCAAGGAGAGGTTTCAGAGCATCGGGGATCTCGTCGTGCACCAGCGTTCTCACACGGAGGAGAAACCCTTCCGCTGTCCTGACTGCGGGCAGGGCTTTGAGCACAACTCCAGCCTCAACGAGCATCAGTGCACCCACGCTGGGGAGAGCCCCTGCGAGTGTGGGGAGTGTGGGAAGAGCTCGAGTGAGGGCTCCAGCCTGGTTGTCCACCAGAGGAACCACATTGGGGAGAGGCCCTACGAGTGCGATCAGTGCCAGAAGAGGTTTTACACCAGCTCCGCTCTGCTCAGCCACCAGCGCACTCACACCGAGGAGAGGCCCTTCGTGTGCCCCGAGTGCGGGCAGGGCTTCAGGCACAACTCGGCGCTCGTCATCCACCAGCGCATCCACACCGGGGAGAGGCCCTACGAGTGCGAGCAGTGCTGGAAGAGTTTCCACTCCACGTCCGATCTCCTCCTGCACCAGCGCATCCACACGGACGAGAGGCCCTTCCGCTGCCCCGATTGCGGGGTGGGCTTCAAGCACAACTCCAGCCTCGTCAAGCACCGGCGCATCCACACCGGGGAGAAGCCCTACGAGTGCTGGCAGTGCGGGAAGAGCTTCAGCACGACCTTCAGCCTGATTGTCCACCACAGGATCCACACGGGAGAGCGGCCCTACGAGTGTGGGCAGTGCGGGAAGAGCTTCAGCCAGAGCTCCGGGCTGATCGCCCACCAGAGGATCCACACCGGGGAGCGGCCCTACCAGTGCGGGCAGTGTGGGAAGAGCTTCACGCAGAGCTGTAACTTGACCAAACACCAGTGCAGCCAGCACTGCGGGCCGCCCAGAGCGCAGGAAGAGCTCCGTGCGCTGATCCAGCTGCCTCCCCTGTGGGAGGATCCACACTGGATGATCCCCAGGGAGCCCCGGTGATCCCTGGTGCTGCTGATCACTCTTGGGAAGACCCCTGCCTGGGGGCTCCACGTGGCTCCCCGTGGCCTGGATTTTCTCTTAATTTCTCTTTGCTCTTTCCAAACACCCAAATCTGGCGTTGAAAATAAAGATGTTGAACTAAGACAAGGATGGGGCGTGGGGGGATCTTCCAGGGGAAGATCCTCCTGCACCAGCGCATCCACACGGACGAGAGGCCCTTCCGCTGCCCCGATTGTGGAATGGGCTTCAAGCACAACTCCAGCCTCGTCAAGCACCGGCGCATCCACACCGGGGAGAAGCCCTACGAGTGCTGGCAGTGCGGCAAGAGCTTCAGCACGACCTTCAGCCTGATTGTGCACCACAGGATCCACACGGGAGAGCGGCCCTACGAGTGTGGGCAGTGCGGGAAGAGCTTCAGCCAGAGCTCCGGGCTGATCGCCCACCAGAGGATCCACACCGGGGAGCGGCCCTACCAGTGCGGGCAGTGTGGGAAGAGCTTCACGCAGAGCTGTAACTTGACCAAACACCAGTGCAGCCAGCACTGCGGGCCGCCCAGAGCGCAGGAAGAGCTCCGTGTGCTGATCCAGCTGCCTCCCCTGTGGGAGGATCCACACTGGATGATCTCCAGAGAGCCCCGGTGATCCCTGGTGCTGCTGATCATTCTTGGGAAGACCCCTGCCTGGGGGCTCCGCATCCTCCTGGCTCCCCGTGGCCTGGATTTTGTCTTAATTTCTCTTTGCTCTTTCCAAACACCCAAATCTGGCGTTGAAAATAAAGATGTTGAATAAGACAAGGATGGGGCGTGGGGGGATCTTCCAGGGGAAGATCCTCCTGCACCAGCGCATCCACACGGACGAGAGGCCCTTCCGCTGCCCCGATTGCGGGGTGGGCTTCAAGCACAACTCCAGCCTCGTCAAGCACCGGCGCATCCACACCGGGGAGAAGCCCTACGAGTGCTGGCAGTGCGGGAAGAGCTTCAGCACGACCTTCAGCCTGATTGTGCACCACAGGATCCACACGGGAGAGCGGCCCTACGAGTGTGGGCAGTGCGGGAAGAGCTTCAGCCAGAGCTCCGGGCTGATCGCCCACCAGAGGATCCACACCGGGGAGCGGCCCTACCAGTGTGGGCAGTGTGGGAAGAGCTTCACGCAGAGCTGCAACTTGACCAAACACCAGTGCAGCCAGCACTGCGGGCCGCCCAGAACGCAGGAAGAGCTCCGTGCGCTGATCCAGCTGCCTCCCATGTGGGAGAATCCACGCTGGATGATCCCCAGGGAGCCCCGGTGATCCCTGGTGCTGCTGATCACTCTTGGGAAGACCCCTGCCTGGGGGCTCCACGTGGCTCCCCGTGGCCTAGATTTTGTCTTAATTTCTCTTTGCTCTTTCCAAACACCCAAATCTGGCGTTGAAAATAAAGATGTTGAATAAGACAAGGATGGGGCGTGGGGGGATCTTCCAGGGCACAAGGGGGATGGTGGGTCTGAGGGACTCGAGGGTTTCTGGGCGGGTCTTCTGGGGGTTCCCCGTGGCCTGGATTTTCTCTTAATTTCTCTTTGCTCTTTCCAAACACCCAAATGTGGCGTTGAAAATAAAGATGTTGAATAAGACAAGGATGGGGCGTGGGGGGATCTTCCAGGGCACGAGGGGGATGCTGGGTCTGAGGGACTCGAGGGTTTCTGGGCGGGTCTGGGGGTTCCTCAGGGCTTTGGGCACCCCAGGCTGAGCGGCTCCGTCTGGGACAGCTGATCAAGGACCTCCTGCCCTGGAGCTGTCCCCGTGTCCTGCGTGCTGGTTCCTGCTGTCCCCTGTCCTGCAGCCCCCTCTCCCTGGTGTCACTTGCATTGCCCTCCCCCCTCATTCCCGTGTCACCCCTCTCCCATCCCAATCCGTATCCTGTTCCCTCTCTCGTTCCCTGTCCCATAATTCTCTGGTTGCTGTTTCCATATTCCCAGTTCCTGTTTCCTGTCTATTCCCTGTCCTGTCCCGTGTTCCCTGTCCTGTTCTCTGTCCCACATTTCCGTTCATTTATTCCCTGTCCCCTTTCCTTAGTCCTGGTCCCTGTCCCCTTTCCCATTCCCAGTCCTGTACTCCAGGTCCCAGTCCCTTATTCCCATTCCCAGTTCCGTATTTCTGGTCCCGGTTCCAGTCCCATATTCCCATTCCCTGTCCCCTATTCCCATTCCCAGTCCGTCACATATTCCCAGTCCTGTTCCCAGTCCCCTATTCCCAATCCCGGTCCCAAATTCCAGTTCCCAGTCGCATATTCCCCATCCCAGTCCTATATCCCCATAAATAAATGCCAAATACGTAGATAAATACTGTGAGAAATAAATAGTAAATATAGAAAAGGTGAGAAATAAATATTAAATATGTAGATAAATAAATATTAAATACATAGATAAGTACTGTGAGAAATAAATAATAAATACATAAAAAACTGAGAAATAAATATTAAATATATAGATAAATAAATACTAAATACTAAATACATGGATAAATACTGTGAAAAATAAATAATAAAAAAAGAAATAAATAGTAAATACATAAAAACTGAGAAATAAAAATCCCTGGGACCCCCAAAATCCGGGGATCCCCTCCCCCCTTTCCGCCCCTCCCCCACCGGAGCCCGCTTCGCCCCCGCCCCTCCCCCCCCGCCGCAGTGCCGCGCGCTCCGCGCACGCGCGCGCCCCCCAAGCCCCGCCTCCCTCCCCCTCTCCGTTCCCCGCCTTCTCATTGGCCGCGGCGGGAGAACTCCGCGCTGATTGGGTGAGCCGGCGAGTGACTGACAGCTCGGTTAGGCTGGGGAAGGGGGGGGAATCGGCCGAGCTCGCCTCCCATTGGCTGCCGCACCGCGTGTGGGCGTGGCCTCGCCTCTTCCACCCTCCTTCCCCTTACTGTGGGGGGGCAGCTCGCCGCGTTCCCATTGGCTGTTCCTTCTGTGGGCGGGGCCTGGGCCGCCGCGCGCTCTCCCCTCCGCTCGCCTCTCATTGGCCGCGCCGGCGCGGGGTCGCCGCGCCATTGGCTGAGCGCGCGCGGTGGGCGGGGCGGCGGCGTGGGGCGGGACGCGCAGGCGCGGGCCCGGCGCTCCCTGAGGCGGCGGCGGCGGCTCCGGCGGCTCCTTTGTTCCCCCCCGCCGGCACCGGGCTCGGGATCGCGTCGGGATCGGGCCGGGATGAGCCCCGGGAAGGGCTCCGGGAAGGGCTCCGGCTCCGGTAAGGCCGGCTAAAGGCGGGTGAGGGCAGGATACGGCGGCCCGCGAGGGTCACGGGCCCTTTGTTCGGCACCGGCGGCGCCCTCAGCGCGGGGCCTTGGGGTTCTCCTCCCCCTCAGAAGATCGGGACACCCTCAGCCCTGTCAAGATCGATCCCCACTCCGAGGATTCCCTCAGAGGATCCCCCCTCAACCCCCCCGCCATCAGAGGATCTCCTCATAGGATCCACCCTCAGAGGATCCCCCTCAGAGGTTCCCCTCAGAGGATCCTTCTGAAAGGTTCTCCTCAGAGAATTCCCCCTCAACCCCCCAGGATTGATCCCCCTCAGAGGATCTCCTCATAGAATCCTCCCTCAGAGAATCCCCCTCAAATGTTCCCCTCAGAGGATCCCCTCAGCCCCTCAGGGTCGATCTCAGGATCGATCCCCCCTCAAAGGTTCCCCTCAGAGGATCCCCCCACAGAGGATCTTCTCTCAGAGGATCCCTCCTCAACCCCCCAGGATCAATCCCTCCTCAGAGGATCCCCCCTCAAAGGTTCCCCTCAGCCCCCTCAGGATCGATCCCCCCTCAGAGGGGGGGGGGGATCAGTCATAGGATCCCCCCTCAGAGGATCCCCCCTCAAAGGTTCCCCTCAGAGGATCCCCCCTCAACCCCCCAGGATCAATCCCCCCTCAGAGGATCTTCTCTCAGAGGATCCCCTTGAAAGGTTCCCCTCAGAGGATCTTCCCTCAGCCCCCTCAGGATTGATCCCCCCTCAGAGGGGGAGGATCAGTCACACGATCCACCCTCAGAGGATCCCGCCTCACAGGTTCCCCTCAGAGGATCCCCTCATAGAGTCTCCCCTCAGAGGATCCCCCCTCAAAGGTTCCCCTCATAGAATCCCCCCTCAGAGGATCCCCCCTCAGAGGATCCCCCCTCAAAGGTTCCCCTCATAGAATCCCCCCCCAGAGGATCCCCCCTCAGAGGATCCCCCCTCAGAGGATCCTCCTCAAAGGTTCCCCTCATAGAATCCCCCCTCAGAGGATCCCCTCATGGGATTCCCCCCCATGATCGATCCCCCCTCATAGGATTCCCTCAGAACATCCCCCCTCAGCCTTTTCAGAGGATCCCCCCTCACGGGATCCCCTCAGAGGATCCTCCTTCACCCCCCCTCATGGGATCCCCCTTCAGGATCGATTCCCCCCTCAGGGGATCCCCCCTCAGGATTGTTTCCCCCTCAGAGGATCCCCCCATATCAGAACCTCTCTCAGCCCCCTCAGGATTGATCATTGATCCCCCCTCAGAGGATCCCCCCTCAGGATTGATCCCCTCTCATGGGTTCCTCCCTCAGCCCCCCAGGATTGTTCCTCCCTCAGAGGATCCCCCCTCATTGGAACCTCACTTCAGCCCCTCAGGATTGATCATTGATCCCCCCTCAGGATTGATCCCCTCAGAGAATCCGTCCTCATGGGATCCCCCCTCAACCCTCCAGGATTGTTTCCCCCCTCATGGGATCCCCCCTCATGGGATCCCCTCAGAGGATCCTCCATCATCCCCCCTCATGGGATCCCCCCTCAGGATCGATTCCCCCTCAGAGGATCCCCCCATATCAGAACCTCTCTCAGCCCCCTCATGATTGATCATTGATCCCCCCTCAGGATCGATTCCCCCTCATGGGATCCCCTCAGAGGATCCTCCTTCATCCCCCCTCATGGGATCCCCCCTCAGGATCGATCCCCCCTCATGGGATCCCCCCTCAGGATCGATTCCCCCCTCAGAGGATCCCCCCTCATCAGAACCTCTCTCAGCCCCCTCAGGATTGATCATTGATCCCCCCTCCAGATCGATCCCCCCTCAGGATTGATCCCCTCAGAGGATCCTCCTTCATCCCCCCTCATGGGATCCCCCCTCAGCCCCCTCAGGATCGATCCCCCCTCATGGGATCCCCTCAAGGATCCCCCCTCAGCCCCCTCAGAGGATCCCCTCAGAGAATAATGAAACTCCCTAATTAATTCCTAATTAATTCTCATTTTTTCCCCCCAGCCTGGCGTTAGGAGCTCGTCCCTGCGAGGCATCGAGGACTACCATGCCCTTAGGTGGGTGCTTTCAAAAATTAAATTAAATTAAATTTAAAAGGGGATGGAATGGAGGAAGTTTCAAATAATTAAATTTGAATTATTTAATTAAAATGAAATATTTTTTATTAAATGAAAAAATAAATGAAAAAGGGAAGGAATGGAGAAAATTTCGAATAACTAAAATTTATTTATTTCATTAAAATGAAGTAAGTTTTGTTAAATGAAAAATGAAATTAAAGGATAAAGAGGAGGAACGGAGAAAATTTCAAAGAATTGAATTTGAATTGTTTAATGAAAATACATAGATTTTATTAAATAAAAAATGAAATGAAAAAGAGGAGGAATGGAATAATAATTTCTTAAAAATAATTAAATTTGAATTATTTAATTAAAATTAAGTAATTTTTAATTTTAATTATTTAACTTTTATTTTAATGTTTAATTTAAATTATTTAATTATTATTTTAATTTCTCGTGCCTGAGGAGCACAAACTGTGGAGAGTTCCTTGCTCATTCCTTGACCATGGATTCTGAAGGAACTTTCCCACTTGGTGTTCCCTCAGTTCCAGAATTATTAGTCATTAATTATAAATTATTAATTATTATCAATT
This sequence comes from Passer domesticus, assembly GCF_036417665.1. Lineage (NCBI taxonomy): Eukaryota > Metazoa > Chordata > Aves > Passeriformes > Passeridae > Passer > Passer domesticus. The sequence goes on along the minus strand of NC_087507.1, from coordinate 118,957 downwards.
ATTAATGGTTAATTATTAATTATTCCCAAAATTAACCCCGATCCCCCATTCCAGGTGCCAATCCCCAGCTCCTGGTGTGAGATGGCCACTCCAGAGCCCCCCCTGGGCGGGACCCCCCGGCTCTCCCTCAGTCCCAGGATCATTAATAATTAATTATTAATCATTTACAATTAATTATTCACACAATTAATCCCCGTTCCTCATTCCAGGTGCCCGTTCCCAGCTCCTGGTGTGAGATGGCCACTCCAGAGCCCCCCCTGGGCGGGACCCCCCGGCCCGGCCCCTCCCCCGGGCCCGGCCCCTCCCCGGGGTCGATGCTGGGCCCCTCCCCCGGCCCCTCCCCCGGCTCCGGCCACTCCGGCCACTCCGGCCACGCGCTGCCGGCCCCGGGCTACGCGCCAGACACCATCCACCCCCTGCACAAGGTGAGTCAGCAACCCCGGAACCCCAAATCCCACAATCCCAGACCTCCAAATCCCAGAATCCCACAGTTCCAGACCTCAATATCCCAGAATCCCAGACCTCGAAATCCCGGAATCCCACAACTCCAGACCTCAGGATTCCAGAATCCCACAATTCCAGACCTCAAAATTCCAGAATCCCACAATTCCAGAATCCCACAACTGCAGACCTCAAAATTCCACAATCCCACAGTCCCAGAATCCCACAATTCCAGACCTCAAAATCCCAGAATGCCAGAATCCTACAATTCCAGAATGCCACAATTCCAGACCTCGAAATTCCAGAATCCCACAACTCCAGACCTCAGAATTCCAGAGTCCCACAATCCCAGACCTCAGAATTCCAGAACCCACAACTCCAGACCTCGGACTTCCAGAATCCCAGAATCCCACAATCCCAGAATCCCACAATTCCAGACCTCGAAATTTTAGAATCCCACAACTCCAGACCTCAAAATTCCAGAATCCTACAATTCCAGACCTCGAAATCCCAGAATCCCACAACTCCAGACCTCAGAATTCCAGAATCCCACAGTCCCAGAATCCCACAATTCCAGAGCTCAAAAACTCTCGGGTTTGGGATTGATGGTTTTGGGACCATCCAAGATAAGGAATCCCGGAATTCCAGAATTCCAGACCTCAAAGTTCCAGAATCCCACAATTCCAGATCCCACAATTCCATACCTCGAAATCCCAGAATCCCACAACTCCAGACCTCAACACCCCTGGATTTGGGTGGGATTTGATGGTTTTGGGACCATCCAAGGTGAGGAATCCCAGAATTCCAGACCTGAAAGCCCCTCAGGTTTGGTGAGATTGACGGTTTTTACTTTTTTCTACCTCTGTCAACGAAGATTAAACAATCCAATTAAGGAATGACACCTTAATTATTTTCAATTTTAACCTGGTAATGAATCACTCGAGGTCCACAGTGTGGATTTTTGTGTCCAATTACAAAATGTCACCCAAAGCCGTGGAGAAGAAGGAAGAAGGTGAAGAAGAGAAGATGGAGAAGAAGAAGGAGAGGAAGGAGAAGAAGAAGGGAGGAAGAAGGTGAAGAAGAAAAAGATGGAGAAGAAGGTGGAGAAGAAGATGAAGAAAAAGATGGAGAAGAAGAGAAGAAGGTGAAGAAGAAGATGGAGAAGAAGAAGGTGAAGAAGAAGATGGAGAAGAAGAAGGTGAAGAAGAAGATGGAGAAGAAGAAGGTGAAGAAGAAGATGGAGAAGAAGAAGGTGAAGAAGAAGATGGAGAAGAAGAAGGTAAAGAAGAAGATGGAGAAGAAGAAGGTGAAGAAGGAGAAAAAGAAGGTGAAGAAGAAGATGGAGAAGAAGAAAATGAAGAAGAGAAGAAGAAAATTAAAAAGGACAAGAAGAAGATGGAAAAGAAGAAGAAAATGAAGAAGAAGATGAAGAGAAAGGAGAAGAAGAAGGTGAAGAAGAAAAAGATGGAGAAGAAGCTGAAGGAGAAGATGAAGAAGAGGAAGGCAGAGAAGGAGAAGAAGACGGTGAAGAAGAGAAGAAGGTGAACAAGAAGATGGTAAAGGAGAAGAAGAAAATGAAGGAGAAGATGGAGAAGAAGAAGGAGAGGAAGGAAAAGAAGAAGAAGGTGAAGAAGAAAAAGATGGAGAAGAAGGTGAAGGAGAAGATGAAGAAGAGGAAGGTGGAGAAGAAGAAGAAGAAAAAGATGGTGAAGAAGAGAAGAAGGTGAAGAAGAAGATGGAGAAGAAGAAAAAAATTAAGGAGAAGAAAAAGATGGAGAAGAAGAAGGTGAAGAAAAAATGAAGAAGGTGGAGAAGAAGAAGAAGAAGAAAATGAAAAAGAAGAAGGAGAGAAAGGTGAAGAAGAGGAAGTGAAGGTGGTGAAGGAGAAGGAGTCCAGAAAGATTCTCCTCCAAAAATGCACTGAAAAACCTCAGGAATGGGCAAATCCCTCATCCCACCCCATTAATTAACTCATTAACTTCCTCTCCTGTAATGCATGGGATTTTTAATTTAAAAATCCAAGGAATTGTGCTGTGGGAAGGATTTTTGAGGCCACAGCAGCTGGAATTTGGCATTTCTGGGAATAATAAAAGGGATTCTCCATCTCCCTGGGAATTCTGTGGGTTGGGAGCAGAATTTCCTCCAGGAATTCTCTGTTTAAATCCGATTTTCTTGGATATTTTGCCCCCAGAGCAGTTGCAATCTGGCATTTCTGGCAATAATAAAACAGATTTTCCATCTCCCTGGGAATTCTGTGGGGTGGGATCAGAATTTCCTGCAGGAATTCTCTGTTTAAATCCGATTTTCTAAGATTTTTTCCCCCCAGAGCATCTGGAATTTGGCATTTCTGGGAATAATAAAACAGATTCTCCATCTCCCTGGGAATTCTGTGGGTTGAGAGCAAAATTTCTTCCAGGAATTCTCTGTTTAAATCTGATTTCCTGGGATTTTTTCCCCCCAGAGCAGCTGGAATTTGGCATTTCTGGGAATAATAAAAGGGATTTTCCATCTCCCTGGGAATTCTGTGGGTTGAGAGCAAAATTTCTTCCAGGAATTCTCTGTTTAAATCCAATTTTCTTGGATATTTTGCCCCCAGAGCAGTTGCAATCTGGCATTTCTGGGAATAATAAAACGGATTTTCCATCTCCCTGGAAATTCTGGAGGTTGGGATCAGAATTTCCTCCAGGAATTCTCTGTTTAAATCTGATTTCCTGGGATTTTTTCCCCCCAGAACATCTGGAATTTGGCATTTCTGGGAATAATAAAACAGATTCTCCATCTCCCTGGGAATTCTGTGGGGTGGGAGCAAAATTTCCTGCAGGAATTCTCTGTTTAAATTGGATTTTCTTGGATATTTTGCGCCCAGAGCAGTTGCAATCTGGCATTTCTGGGAATAATAAAATGGATTCTCCATCTCCCTGGGAATTCTGTGGGTTGGGAGCAGAATTTCCTCCAGGAATTCTCTGTTTAAATCCGATTTTCTTGGATATTTTGCCCCCAGAGCAGTTGCCATCTGGCATTTCTGGGAATAATAAAACAGATTCTCCATCTCCCTGGGAATTCTGGAGGTTGGGATCAGATTTTCCTTGAGGAATTCTCTGTTGGAATCTGATTTCCTGGGATATTTTCCCCCCAGAGCATTTGGAATTTGGCATTTCTGGTAATAATAAAACAGATTCTCCATCTCCCTGGGAATTCTGTGGGTTGGGAGCAAAATTTCCTGCAGGAATTCTCTGTTTAAATCCAATTTTCTTGGATATTTTGCCCCCAGAGCAGTTGCAATCTGGCATTTCTGGTAATAATAAAAGGGATTTTCCATCTCCCTGGGAATTCTGTGGGTTGAGAGCAAAATTTCTTCCAGGAATTCTCTGTTTAAATCTGATTTCCTGGGATTTTTTCCCCCCAGAGCAGCTGGAATTTGGCATTTCTGGGAATAATAAAATGGATTTTCCATCTCCCTGGGAATTCTGTGGGTTGAGAGTAAAATTTCTTCCAGGAATTCTCTGTTTAAATCTGATTTCCTGGGATTTTTCCCCCCAGAGCAGCTGGAATTTGGCATTTCTGGCAATAATAAAAGGGATTTTCCATCTCCCTGGGAATTCTGTGGGTTGAGAGCAAAATTTCTTCCAGGAATTCTCTGTTGGAATCTGATTTCCTGGGATATTTTCCCCCCAGAGCATTTGGAATTTGGCATTTCTGGGAATAATAAAACAGATTTTCCATCTCCCTGGGAATTCTGCGGGTTGGGATCAGAATTTCCTGCAGGAATTCTCTGTTTAAATCCGATTTTCTTGGCTATTTTCCCCCCAGAGCATCTGGAATTTGGCATTTCTGGGAATAATAAAATGGATTTTCCATCTCCGTGGGAATTCTGCGGGTTGGGATCAGAATTTCCTGCAGGAATTCTCTGTTTAAATTGGATTTTCTTGGATATATTGCCCCCAGAGCAGTTGCAATCTGGCATTTCTGGGAATAATAAAACGGATTCTCCATCTCCCTGGGAATTCTGCGGGGTGGGAGCAGATTTTCCTTGAGGAATTCTCTGCTGGAATCTGATTTCCTGGGATGCTTTGCCCCTGCAGCCGCTGGAGGCGATGCACGAGAAGGGGATGCCGGAGGATCCGCGCTACGGGCAGATGAAGGGGATGGGCATGCGCCCGGGGGGGCACGCGGGCATGGGGCCCCCCCCCAGCCCCATGGACCAGCATTCCCAAGGTTGGGAGCACGGGAAGGGGTGGAACTGTGTCCAAATCCTTGGAAAATCCTTGGTTTGGGAGGTTTTCAGCATTCCCAAGGTTGGGATCATGGGAAGGGGGGAATGGTGTCCAGATTTGGGAGGTTTTTGGTATTCCCAAGGTTGGGAGCATGGGAAGGAAGGAATTGTGTCTAAATCCTGGATTTGGATTTTGGGAGGTTTTCAGCATTCCCAAGGTTGGGATCATGACAAGAAAAAATGGGGGGGAATGGTGTCCAAATCCTGGATTAGATTTTGGGAGGTTTTCAGTATTGCCAAGGTTGGGAGCACGGGGAGGAAGGAATTGTGTCCAAATCCCGAATTTGGATTTTGGGAGGTTTTCAGCATTCCCAAGGTTGGGATCATGGGAAGGGGAGGAGCTGTGTCCAAATCCTGGATTTGGATTTTGGGAGGTTTTCAGTATTCCCGAGGTTGGGAGCACGGGAAGGGGGGGAATGGTGTTCAAATTTGGGAGAGTTTCAGCATTCCCAAGGTTGGGATCTTGGGGAGAAAAAATGGGGGGGAATGATGTCCAGATTTGGGAGGTTGTCAGCATTCCCAAGGTTGGGATCATGACAAGAAAAAATGGGGGGGAATGGTGTCCAAATCCTGGATTTGGATTTTGGGAGGTTTTCAGCATTCCCAAGGTTGGGAGCATGGGAAGGGGTGGAACTGTGTCCAAATCCTTGGAAAATCCTTGGTTTGGGAGGTTTTCAGCATTCCCAAGGTTGGGAGCACGGGAAGGGGTGGAACTGTGTCCAAATCCTTGGAAAATCCTTGGTTTGGGAGGTTTTCAGCATTCCCAAGGTTGGGAGCATGGGAAGGGGGGAATGGTGTCCAGATTTGGGAGGTTTTTGTTATTCCCAAGGTTGGGAGCATGGGAAGGAAGAAATTGTGTCTAAATCCTGGATTTGGATTTTGGGAGGTTTTCAGCATTCCCAAGGTTGGGATCATGACAAGAAAAAATGGGGGGGAATGGTGTCCAAATCCTGGATTTGGATTTTGGGAGGTTTTCAGCATTCCCAAGGTTGGGAGCACGGGGAGGAAGGAATTGTGTCCAAATCCCGAATTTGGATTTTGGGAGGTTTTCAGCATTCCCAAGGTTGGGATCATGGGAAGGGGAGGAGCTGTGTCCAAATCCTGGATTTGGATTTTGGGAGGTTTTCAGCATTCCCGAGGTTGGGAGCACGGGAAGGGGGGAAATGGTGTTCAAATTTGGGAGAGTTTCAGCATTCCCAAGGTTGGGATCATGGGGAGAAAAAATGGGGGGGAATGATGTCCAGATTTGGGAGGTTTTCAGCATTCCCAAGGTTGGGATCATGGGAAGAAGAAATGGGGAGGAAGGGGAGGAACTGTGTCCAGATTTGGGAGGTTTTCAGCATTCCCAAGGATGGGATCTTGGGGAGAAAAAATGGGGGGGAACGATGTCCAAATCCTGGATTTGGATTTTGGGAGGTTTTCAGCATTCCCAAGGTTGGGATCATGGGAAGGGGAGGAACTGTGTCCAAATTTGGGAGAGTTTCAGCATTCCCAAGGTTGGGAGCACAGGAAGGGGAGGAGGACCTATGTCTAGATTTGGGAGGTTTTCAGCATTCCCAATTTTGGGATCATGGGAAGAAGAAATGGGGGGGAATGGTGTCCAAATCCTGGATTTGGATTTTGGGAGGTTTTCAGCATTCCCAAGGTTGGGATCTTGGGGAGAAGAAATGGGGAGGAAGGGGAGGAACAGTGTCCAGATTTGGGAGGTTTTCAGTATTCCCAAATTTGGGAGCAGTGTCCAAATCCTGAATTTGGATTTTGGGAGATTTTCGGTATTCCCAAGGTTGGGATCATGGGAAGGGGAGGAACTGTGTCCAAATTTGGGAGGTTTTTGGTATTCCCAATTTTGGGATCATGGGAAGAAGAAATGGGGAGGAAGGGGAGGAACTGTGTCCAGATTTGGGAGGTTTTCAGCATTCCCAAGGATGGGATCTTGGGGAGAAAAAATGGGGAGGAATGGTGTCCAAATCCTGGATTTGGATTTTGGGAGGTTTTCAGCATTCCCAAGGTTGGGATCATGACAAGAAAAAATGGGGGGGAATGGTGTCCAAATCCTGGATTTGGATTTTGGGAGGTTTTCAGCATTCCCAAGGTTGGGATTTTGGGGAGGAAAAATGGGGAGGAAGGGGAGGAATGGTGTCCAAATCCTTGGACAATCCTTGGTTTGGGAGTTTTTCAACATTCCCAAGATTTGGATCATGGGAAGGGGAGGAACCGTGTCAAAATTTGGGAGGTTTTCAGCATTCCCAAAGTTGGGAGCAGTGTCCAAATCCTGGATTAGATTTTGGGAGGTTTTCAGCATTCCCAAGTTTGGGAGCATGGGGAGAAAAAATGGGGAGGAAGGGGAGGAACTGTGTCCAGATTTGGGAGGTTTTCGACCTTCCGAAAGTTGGGATCATGGGAAGAAAAAATGGGGGAAGGGGAGGAATGGTGTCCAAATCCTGGATTAGATTTTGGGAGGATTTCAACATTCCCAAGGTTGGGAGCACGGGAGGGGGGGAATGGTGTCCAAATTTGGGAGGTTTTTGTTATTCCCAAGGTTGGGAGCATGGGAAGGGGGGGAATGGTGTTCAAATTTGGGAGGTTTTCATCATTCCCAAGGTTGGGAGCGCGGGAAGGGGAGGAATGGTGTCCAAATCCTTGGACAATCCTTGGATTGGGAATGGGATTTCCCATTCCAAATGTTTCAGGGACGGATTGGGAATGGGATTTCCCATTCCAACTGCCTTAAGGATGGATTGGGAATGGGATTTCCCATTCCAAATGTTTCAAGGATGGATTTGTGTTACTTTGATGTTCCACGCAATGGATTGGGAATGGGATTTCCCATTCCAAATGTTTCAGGGATGGATTGGGAATGGGATTTCCCTTTCCAACTGCCTCAGGGATGGGTTGGGAACAGGATTTCCCATTTCAGCTATTTCAAGGATGGATTGGGAATGGGATTTCCCATTCCAGATGCCTCAGGAGTGGATTTAGAATGGGATTTCTGATTCCAAATGTTTCAGGGATGAATTGGGAGTGAGATTTCCCTCCCTCCTCCTTCAAGGACAGATTGGGAATGGGATTTCCCATTCCAACTGCCTCAGGGATGGGTTGGGAATGGGATTTCCCATCCCAAATGCCTCAGGGATGGATTGAGAGTGAGATTTCCATTGCAAATGCCTCAAGGCTGGATTTGATGTTCCACGCAATGGATTGGGAATGGGATTTCCCATTTCAGCTATTTCAAGGATGGATTGGGAATGGGATTTCCCATTTCAGCTGCCTTGAAGAGAGATTGGGAGTGAGATTTCCATTCCAAAAGCCTCAGGGATGGATTTGTGTTTTTGATGTTCCACTCAATAAATTGGGAATGGGATTTCCCATTCCAGCTGCCTCAGGGATGGATTGGGAATGGGATTTCCCTCCCTCCTCCTTCAAGGATGTGTTGGGAATGGGATTTCCCATTCCAACTGTTTCAGGGATGGATTGGGAATGGGATTTCCCATTCCAGCTGCCTCAAGAATGGATTGAGGGTGAGATTTCCATTCCAAAAGCCTCAGGGATGGATTGGGAATGGGATTTCCCATCCCAAAAGCCTCAGGGATGGATTGATGTTTTTCATGTTCCACGCAATAGCTTGGGAATGGGATTTCCCATCCCCGTGTGGATTTTAGAGTAGAAATCCTGCTCTCCAACGCCTCCACCCCTCACTTCCCTCCGCTCTCCCCTGCTCCCTGCCAGGTTACCCATCCCCTCTGGGTGGCTCGGAGCACGCCTCCAGCCCCGTGCCCTCCAACGGCCCCTCCAGCAGCTCCGCCGGCGGCTCCGGCGCCGCCCTGGACGGCTCCGGCTCCGACTCGCCCGCGCTGGGCCGGGGCCCGTCGCCCTTCAACGCCGCTCAGCTGCACCAGCTGCGTGCCCAGATCATGGCCTACAAGCTGCTGGCACGAGGGCAGCCCCTTCCCGAGCATCTCCAGGTGGCCGTGCAGGGCAAGCGGCCGCTGCCGGGGATGCAGCCGCAGATTCCTGCTCTACCTCCGCCCGCCGGCGCCGCGCAGGGCCCGGGGCAAGCGCCCGGAGCGGGGCCGGCGCCGCCCGGGTATTCCAGACCTCACGGTGAGGAGGGGGTGGGGAGGGCTGGGAGGAGGTGGGGGGGTGTGGGGGGCTTGTCCTTGCTCTGTCCTGGGAACTGTGGGGAAAGTATGCTGTTCTGTCCTGGGAACTGTGGGGAGTTTGTCCCGTTCCATCCCGGGATCTGTGGGGAAATCATTCCATTCTGTCCTGGGATCTGTGGGGAGTTTGTCCCCTTCCATCCTGGGATCTGTGGGGGGCTTGTCCTTGTTCTGTCCTGGGATCTGTGGGGAAAGCATGCCGTTCTGTCCTGGGATCTGTGAGGAGTTTGTCCTGTTCTGTCCTGGGATCTGTGGGGAAATCATTCCATTCTGTCCTGGGATTTGTGGGGAAATCATCCCATTCTGTCCTGGGATCTGTGGGGAAATCATTCCATTCTGACCTGGGATCTGTGGGGAAAGCATGCCGTTCTGTCCTGGGATCTGTGGGGAATTTGTCCTGTTCTGTCCTGGGATCTGTGGGGAAATCATTCCAGTCTGTCCTGGGATCTGTGGGGAGTTTGTCCCGTTCCATCCTGAGGGATCTGTGGGGAAATCATTCAATTCCATCCTGGGATTTCTGGGGAGTTTGTCCCGTTCCATCCTGGGATCTGTGAGGAGTTTGTCCCGTTCCATCCTGGGATCTGTGGGAAAATCATTCCATTCTGACCTGGGATCTGTGGGGAGTTTGTCCCGTTCCATCCTGGGATTTGTGGGGAGTTTCTCCCGTTCCATCCTGGGGGATCTGTGGGGAGTTTGTCCCATTCCATCCTGGGATCTGTGGGGGGCTTGTCCTTGCTCTGTCCTGGGATCTGTGGGGAGTTTGTCCCGTTCCATCCTGGGATCTGTGGGGAAATCATTCCATTCTGACCTGGGATCTGTGGGGAGTTTGTCCCATTCCATCCTGGGGGATCTGTGGGGAAATCATTCCATTCTGACCTGGGATCTGTGGGGAGTTTGTCCCATTCCATCCTGGGGGATCTGTGGGGAAATCATTCCATTCTGACCTGGGATCTGTCGGGAGCTCGTCCTTGTTCTGTCCTGGGATTTGTGGGGACTTTGTCCCGTTCCATCCTGGGATTTGTGGGGAAATCATTCCAGTCTGTCCTGGGATCTGTAGGGAGTTTGTCCCATTCTGTCCTGGGATCTGTGGGGAGTTTGTCCCGTTCCATCCTGGGATCTGTGGGGAAATAATTCCATTCTGTTCTGGGATCTGTGGGGAGTTTGTCCTTGTTCTGTCCTGGGATTTGTGGGGACTTTGTCCCATTCCATCCTGGGATCTGTGGGGCGTTTGTCCCGTTCCATCCTGGGATCTGTGGGGAAATCATTCCATTCTGACCTGGGATCTGTGGGGAAATCATTCCATTCTGACCTGGGATCTGTGGGGCGTTTGTTCTCTTCTGTCCTGGGGGATCCAAGGGGAACTCATCCCATTCCGTCCTGGGATCTGTGGGGAAATCATTCCATTCTGTCCTGGGATTTGTGGGGAGTTTGTCCCATTCCATCCCGGGATTTGTGGGATCTCATCCCATTCCACCTCACATTATCCCGGGAAATCCAGGACGGCTTCTCCCAGTTTGCCCCAGTATCCCCCAGTTTGCCTTTCCCATCCCTTTCCTGAGCATTCCAGAGGTTGGAATTTCAAATCCTCCTCCAGGAATCAAAATTCTCATGGAATTTTCTTCTTTTTTTTTTCCCTTTTTTGCCGGATTTTTGGGATTTTCCAGGAATAGGAGGGCCCAACATGCCCCCTCCTGGACCCTCAGGAGTTCCCCCCGGGATGCCAGGACAGCCCCCCGGGGGCCCCCCCAAGCCCTGGCCAGAAGGTGAGAGCTGCATTTGACAAAATTCCTGGGAATTCACCCCAAATTTGGAGTTTTTTAGGGAATTTGGAATTTTTTTTTAGGGAATTGTGCTTGATTTTCCGGAGTTTTGGGGAATTTGGGGTTGATTTCCAGCTAAATAATGAGATTTTTTTGGGGGGGTTTGGGGTCGATTTCCAGGTGTAATAATAGATTGTAATATAATTAATATGAGGTAATAAAATAAAATAATCTTAATAGGAGTTTTGGGGAAAAATGTGATGAATTTCCCCTTAAATTCTGCAGTTATTCCACAAGGTCATTCCAGGTCAGATACTCAAATTTTTGTGCAATTCCTGACGAAATAATTAAAGTTTTTTGTGGAATTTAGGGTCGATTTCCAGGTAGTTTTAATAAGAGTTTTGGGGGAAATTGTGGTGAATTTCCCCTTAAATTCTGCACTTACTCCACAACCTCATTCCGAGTCAAATACTCCAATTTTTGTGCAATTCACCTTAATTCCTGACCAAATAAATAGATTTTTTGGGTAGAATTTTTGTAGGAGTTTTGGGTGAAAAAATAGAAGTTTTGGAAGAAATTGTGGTGAATTTCCCCTTAAATTCTGCACTTACTCCACAACCTCATTCCGCGTCAAATACTCAAATTTCTATATTTTTTATAATTTTGAGTTCCTGACACCCCAATTTTTGTGCAATCCCTGACCCAATAATTCAATTTTTGGGGGAATTTGAGGTTGATTTAATAGGAGTTTTGGGTGAAAATGTGAAGAATTTCCCCTTAAATTCTGCACTTACTCCACAATCTCATTCCGAATCAAATACTCCAATTTCTATATATTTTATAATTTTTTATAATTTTGAGTTCCTGACACCCCAATTTTTGTACAATCCCTGACCAAATAATTCAATTTTTGGGGGAATTTGAGGTTGATTTAATAGGAGTTTTGGGTGAAAATGCGAAGAATTTCCCCTTAAATTCTGCACTTACTCCACAACCTCATTCCGAGTCAAATACTCAAATTTTTCTAATTCCTGCTACTCAATTTTTTGTGTAATTCCTGACTTTTTGGGGATTTGGGGTCAATTTAACAGGAGTTTTGGGGGAAAATGTGAAGAATTTCCCCTTAAATTCTGCACTCACTCCACAACCTCATTCCGCGTCAAATACCCCAATTCCTATATTTTTTATAATTTTGAGTTCCTGACACCCCAATTTTTGTGCAATCCCAGCCCCAATAATTCCATTTTCTCCTTCAATCTCACCCCCAACCCCCGTGGAACCTTCCCCTGTCCCCACAGGGCCGCTGTCGGCGGCGGCTCCGGGCGGTGCCCCCCAGAAGCTGCTGCCGCCTCCCCCCGCGGGCCGCCCGTCCCCGGTGCCCCCGGCGGTGCCGCCGGCGTCGCCGGGGCCCCCTCCGCCCTCGCCGGGGCAGCCGGCGCCGCCGGCGCTGCCCATCCACCCCAAGCAGAACCGCATCACCCCCATCCAGAAACCGCGCGGGCTCGACCCCGTGGAGATCCTGCAGGAGCGCGAGTACAGGTACGGGGCTGGCCGGGACCTCTCTGGAACCTTCCTCCTCCTCCTCTTCTTCGTTTCTCTCTTTCCTCCCCTTCTTTTCTTTTTTCTCTTTTTCTTTTCTTTTCTTCCTTCCCACCGTTCTCTTTTTTCTTCTTTTTTTTGTCTTTTTTCTTCTCTTTTTTTTCCTCCTTCCTATCCTTTTATTCTTTTCCTTCTGGCTCTTCCTTTTCTTCTCCTTCCTGCTCCCCCTCTCCTCTTTTTCTTCTCCTCTCCATCCTTTTTTTTTCTTCTTCCTTTTCCTTTTCTTCTCCTTCCTGCTCCCCCTCTCCGCTTTTTCTTCTCCTTTCCATCCTTTTTTTCTTCTTCCTCTTCCTTTTATTCTCCTTCCTACCCCTCCTCTCCTTTTCTTCCTTCCCACTCTTCATTTCCTTCTCTTTTTTTTTCTCCTTTCCATCCTTTTTCCCTTCTTTTTCTTCCTTTTATTCTCCTTTCTGCTCCTCCTCTCCTTTTCTTCCTTCCCACTCTTCATTTCTTTCTCTTTTTTCTTCTCCATTCCATCCTTTTTTTCCTTCTTCCTCTTCCTTTTCTTCTCCTTCCTGCTCCCCCTCTCCTCTTTTTCTTCTCCTTTCCATCCTTTTTTTTTTCTTCCTTTTATTCTCCTTTCTGCTCCTCCTCTCCTTTTTTTCCTTCCCACTCTTCATTTCTTTCTCTTTTTTTTTTCTCCTTCCCATCCTTTTTCCCTTCTTTTTCTTCCTTTTCTTCTCTTTCCTGCTCCTCCTCTCCTCTTTTTTCTTCTTCCTTTTCTTCTTCCTACTCCTCTCCTTTTCCTCCTTCCCGCCCTTCATCTTTTTCCCTTTTTCCTTCTCCTTCCTGTCCTTTTTTTTCTTCTTCCTCTTCCTTTTATTCTCCTTCCTACCCCTCCTCTCCTTTTCTTCCTTCCCACTCTTCATTTCCTTCTCTTTTTTCTTCTCCTTTCCATCCTTTTTTTCTTCTTCCTCTTCCTTTTCTTCTCCTTCCTGCTCCCCCTCTCCTCTTTTTCTTCTCCTTTCCATCCTTTTTTTTTCTTCCTTTTATTCTCCTTTCTGCTCCTCCTCTCCTTTTTTTCCTTCCCACTCTTCATTTCTTTCTCTTTTTTTTTTCTCCTTCCCATCCTTTTTCCCTTCTTTTTCTTCCTTTTCTTCTCTTTCCTGCTCCTCCTCTCCTCTTTTTTCTTCTTCCTCTTCCTTTTCTTCTTCCTACTCCTCTCCTTTTCCTCCTTCCTGCCCTTCATCTTTTTCCCTTTTTCCTTCTCCTTCCTGTCCTTTTTTTTCTTCTTCCTCTTCCTTTTATTCTCCTTCCTACCCCTCCTCTCCTTTTCTTCCTTCCCACTCATTTATTTTTTTTCTTCTCCTTTCCATCCTTTTTTCTTCTTCCTCTTCCATTTCTTCTCCTTCCTGCTCCTCCTCTCCTCTTTTTTCTTCTTCTTTCTATCCTTTATTCTTCTTTCTCTTCCTTTCCCTCTCCTTCCTGCCCCTCCTCTCCTTTTCTTCCTTCCCACTCTTCATTTCCTTCTCTTTTTTTCTTCTCCTTTCCATCCCATTTTTGCTCTTCCCAAGATGTTTCCCTTGGAGATTCCCAAGGTTTCTCCATCTCCAGCTGCCTCCATCCCATTTTTACCCTTCCCAAGATGTTTTCCTTGGAGATTCCCAAGGTTTCTCCATCTCCAACTTCCTCCATCCCATTTTTACCCTTCCCAAGATGTTTTCCTTGGAGATTCCCAAGGTTTCTCCATCTCCAACTTCCTCCATCCCATTTTTACCCTTCCCAGAACGTTTTCCTTGGAGATTCCCAAGGTTTCTCCATCTCCAACTTCCTCCATCCCATTTTTACCCTTCCCAAGATGTTTTCCTTGGAGATTCCCAAGGTTTCTCCATCTCAAACTTCCTCCATCCCATTTTTACCCTTCCCAGAACGTTTTCCTTGGAGATTCCCAAGGTTTCTCCATCTCCAACTTCCTCCATCCCATTTTTACCCTTCCCAGAACATTTTCCTTGGAGATTCCCAAGGTTTCTCCATCTCCAACTTCCTCCATCCCATTTTTACCCTTCCCAAGATGTTTTCCTTGGAGATTCCCAAGGTTTCTCCATCTCCAACTTCCTCCATCCCATTTTTACCCTTCCCAGAACGTTTTCCTTGGAGATTCCCAAGGTTTCTCCATCTCCAACTTCCTCCATCCCATTTTTACCCTTCCCAGAACATTTTCCTTGGAGATTCCCAAGGTTTCTCCATCTCCAACTTCCTCCATCCCATTTTTACCCTTCCCAGAACGTTTTCCTTGGAGATTCCCAAGGTTTCTCCATCTCCAACTTCCTCCATCCCATTTTTACCCTTCCCAGGATGTTTTCCTTGGAGATTCCCAAGGTTTCTCCAATCCCCAACTGTCTCCATCCCATTTTTACCCTTCCCAGAATGTTTTCCTTGTAGATTCCCAAGGTTTCTCCATCTCCAGCTTCCTCCATCCCATTTTTACCCATCCCAAAATTCCAGAAGCGATTTCCCGATGCACCCAATGGGAATTCGGTCGGGAATGAGCGGAACTCATCCCAAAATCCTTCCTCCTCCTCCTCCTCCTCCTCCACAGGCTCCAAGCCCGCATCGCCCACCGCATCCAGGAGCTGGAGAACCTCCCCGGCTCCTTGGCCGGAGACCTGAGGACCAAAGCGACCATCGAGCTCAAGGCTCTGCGGCTGCTCAACTTCCAGCGCCAGGTGAGGCTGGATTCGGGAGCAGGAATGTTGTGGTGGCTCCCAAAAATACCAGGATTTGGGAGCAGGAATGTTGTGGTGGTGGCTCCCAAAACCACCAGGATTTGGGAGCAGGAACGTTGTGGTGGCTCCCAAAAATACCAGGATTTGGGAGCAGGAATGTTGTGGTGGTGGCTCCCAAAACCACCAGGATTTGGGAGCAGGAATGTTGTGGTGGCTCCCAAAAAAACCACCAGGATTTGGGAGCAGGAACGTTGTGGTGGTGGCTCCCAAAACGACCAGGATTTGGGAGCAGGAATGTTGTGGTGGCTCCCAAAACGACCAGGATTTGGGAGCAGGAATGTTGTGGTGGCTCCCAAAAAACCCACAGGATTTGGGAGCAGGAATGTTGTGGTGGCTCCCAAAACCCACAGGATTTGGGAGCAGGAATGTTGTGGTGGCTCCCAAAACAACCCACAGGAGTTGGGAGCAGGAATGTTGTGGTGGTGGCTCCCAAAACGACCAGGATTTGGGAGGAGGAACGTTGTGGTAGCTCCTCAATAAACCACAGAGTTATTTTTTGGGAGCAGGAACATCCCAAACCAACCACAGGAGTAGTTTTTTGGGAGTAGGAGCATCCCAAATAAACCACGGGGTTGTTTTTTGGGAGCAGGAACATCCCAAACCAACCACGGGGTTGTTTTTTGGGAGCAAGAACGTGGTGGTGGCTCCCCAATAAACCACAGGGTTATTTTTTGGGAGCAGGAAAATCCCAAACCAACCACAGGAGTAGTTTTATGGGAGTAGGAGCATCCCAAATAAACCACGGGGTGGTTTTTTGGCAGCAGGAACATCCCAAACCAACCACAGGAGTAGTTTTTTGGGAGTAGGAGCATCCCAAACCAACCACGGGGTTGTTTTTTGGGGGCAGGAACATCCAAACCAACCACAGGAGTAGTTTTTTGGGAGCAGGAACATCCCAAACCAACCCCGGGGTGGTTTTTTGGGGGCAGGAACATCCCAAACCAACCACGGGGTTGTTTTTTGGGAGCAGGAACATCCCAAACCAGCCACAGGGGTGATTTTTTTGGGAGCAGGAACATCCCAAACCAACCCCGGGGTTGTTTCTTGGGAGAAGAAACATCCCAAACTAACCCCGGGGTTGTTTCTTGGGAGGAGGAACATCCCAAACCAACCCCAGGAGTGGTTTTTTGGGACCAGGAACATCCCAAACCAACCACGGGGTGGTTTTTTGGGAGCAGGAACATCCCAAACCAACCACGGGGTGGTTTTTTGGGGACAGGAACGTGTTGGTATCTCCCCAATAAACCACGGGGTCGTTTTTTGGGACCAGGAACATCCCAAACCAACCCCAGGAGTGGTTTTTTGGGAGCAGGAACATCCCAAACCAACCACGGAGTTTTTTGGGAGGAGGAACATCCCAAACCAACCCTGGGGTGGTTTTTGGCAGCAAGAACGTGGTGGTGGCTCCCCAATAAACCCCGGGGTGGTTTTTTGGGAGGAGGAACATCCCAAACCAACCCCAGGAGTGGTTTTTTGGGACCAGGAACATCCCAAACCAACCCCAGGGTGGTTTTTTGGGAGGAGGAACATCCCAAACCAACCCCGGGGTGGTTTTTTGGGACCAGGAACATCCAAACCAACCCCGGGGTGGTTTTTTGGGACCAGGAACATCCAAACCAACCCCGGGGTGGTTTTTTGGGAGCAGGAACATCCCAAACCAACCCCGG
Organism: Passer domesticus; assembly: GCF_036417665.1. NCBI lineage: Eukaryota > Metazoa > Chordata > Aves > Passeriformes > Passeridae > Passer > Passer domesticus. The sequence goes on along the minus strand of NC_087507.1, from coordinate 102,334 downwards.
GGTGGTTTTTTGGGAGCAGGAAAATCCCAAACCAACCACAGGGGTGATTTTTGGGAGCAGGAACATCCCAAACCAGCCACGGGGTGGTTTTTTGGGAGCAGGAACATCCCAAACCAACCCCGGGGTGGTTTTTTGGGACCAGGAACATCCAAACCAACCCCGGGGTGGTTTTTTGGGACCAGGAACATCCCAAACCAACCCCGGGGTTGTTTTTTGGGAGTAGGAACATCCCAAACCAACCCCGGGGTGGTTTTTTGGGACCAGGAACATCCCAAACCAACCCCGGGGTGGTTTTTGGGAGAAGAAACATCCCAAACCAACCCCGGGGTGGTTTTTTGGGACCAGGAACATCCCAAACCAACCCCGGGGTGGTTTTTTGGGGTTGCAGCTGCGGCAGGAGGTGGTGGTGTGCATGCGGCGCGACACGGCGCTGGAGACGGCGCTCAACGCCAAGGCCTACAAGCGCAGCAAGCGGCAGTCGCTGCGCGAGGCCCGCATCACCGAGAAGCTGGAGAAGCAGCAGAAGATCGAGCAGGAGAGGAAGCGGCGCCAGAAGCACCAGGTGGGGCCTTGCCTGGGAATCGGGGCCGGGAATTCCAGGAATTCCAGGGAATGGTTTGGGGGCTGGTGGTGGATTTGGTTCTGGGTGGTGGTGGTCAGAGTTGGGTGGTGGTGGTGGGAACACTCAATGGGCCTTGGGACAGCTCGATGGTTGTTGGGAATGCACGATGGCTGCTGGGGCTGTCTGATGGTCATTGGGGCCCTCTGCTGACCACTGGGACCCTCTGCTGACCATTGGGGTCCTGTGCTGACCACTGGAACCCTCTGCTGACCACTGAGACCCTCTGCTGACCATTGAGACCCTCTGCTGACCATTGGGGTCCTGTGCTGACCATTGGAACCCTCTGCTGACCACTGGAACCCTGTGCTGACCATTGGGACCATCTGCTGACCATTGGGACCCTCTGCTGACCACTGGAACCCTCTGCTGGCCACTGGGACCACACAATGGCTGCTGGGGCTGTCTGATGGTCATTGGGGCCCTCTGCTGACCACTGGGACCCTCTGCTGACCATTGGGACCTTCTGCTGACCACTGGGACCCTCTGCTAACCATTGGGACCCTCTGCTGACCACTGGGGCCCTCTACTGACCATTAGGATTCTCTACTAACTGTTAGGAAACTCTACTGACCAATAGGACCGTCTACTGACCACAGGGATTCTCTGCTGACCATTACGACCCTCTGCTGACCACTGGGATCCTCTCCTGACCATTAGGATCCCCTACTGACCATTAGGACGCTCTGCTGACCACTAGGATCCTCTAGTGACCATTAGGACCCTCTACTGACCATTGGAACCCTCTGCTGACCATTGGGGCCCTCTTCTGACCACTAGGATCCTCTCCTGACCAATGGGACCCTCTGCTGACCACTGGGATTCTCTCCTGACCAATAGGACCCTCTTGCTGACCAATAGGACCCTCTGCTGACCATTAGGACCCTTTACTGACCATTGGAACCCTCTGCTGACCACTAGGATCCTCTCCTGACCATTAGGACCCTCTACTGACCAATAGGACCCTCTACTGACCACTGGGATTCTCTGCTGAACATTGGGGCCCTCTGCTGACCACTGGGATCCTCTCCTGACCATTAGGATCCCCTACGGACCATTAGGACCCTCTACTGACCAATAGGACCCTCTACTGACCACTGGGACCCTCTGCTGACCACTGGGATCCTCTCCTGACCATTAGGATCCCCTACTGACCATTAGGTCCCTCTACTGACCATTAGGACCCTCTACTGACCACTGGGATTCTCTGCTGACCATTACGACCCTCTGCTGACCATTGGGACCCTCTGCTGATCATTGGGACCTTCTATTGACCATTGGGACACTCTGCTGACCATTAGGACCCCCTATTGACCATTAGGATCCTCTACTGACCCCTGGGACCCTCCAATTCCCATCTCTCCATCCAACCCCTCCAACTCCCCCGTTCCACCTCCTCGTGCCACCCCCACCGCGTGACCTCCGTGTCCCCCTTCCCGCAGGAATACCTCAACAGCATCCTGCAGCACGCCAAGGACTTCAAGGAGTACCACCGGAGCGTCAGCGGAAAGATCCAGAAGCTCACCAAGGCCGTGGCCACCTACCACGCCAACACCGAGCGCGAGCAGAAGAAGGAGAACGAGCGCATCGAGAAGGAGCGGATGCGGCGCCTCATGGTGAGCTGGGATCTTGGGACAGGGGATGGGATTGGGGTGGGTGGCCAGGTCCAGAAGGTGGTCAGTGGTCCAGCTGGTGGCCATTGACCAGTGGTGTCCATCAGGGATCTGTGGTGGGGTCAGTTCTGGTCAATATTTTTATTGATGATGTCGCCGGCTCATGGTGAGCTGGGATCCTGGGACAGGGGACGGGATTGGGGTGGGTGGTTGGGTCCAGAGGGTGGTCAGTGGTCCAACTGGTGGTCAGTGACCAGTGGTGTCCATCAGGGGTCAGTTCTGGTCAATGTTTTCATTGATGGACATGGATGAGGGAGTTGAGTCTTTCATGAGATGTGTAGGAGTGGATGCGGCACCTCAAGGTGAGCTGGGCTGGGATCTTGGGAGAGGGGATGGGATTGGGGTGGGTGGCCGGGTCCAGAGGGTGGTCAGTGGTCCAGCTGGTGGTCACTGACCAGTGGTGTCCCTCAGAGGTCAGTTCTGGTCAATGTTTTCATTGATGGACATGGATGAAATGACTCATGGTGAGCTGGGCTGGGATCCTGGGACAGGGTGGTCAGGTCCAGAAGGTGGTCAGTGGTCCAGCTGGTGGCCACTGACCAGTGGTGTCCATCAGGGATCTGTGGTGGGGTCAGTTCTGGTCAATATTTTTATTGATGATGTCGCCGGCTCATGGTGAGCTGGGATCCTGGGACAGGGGACGGGATTGGGGTGGGTGGCCGGGTCCAGAGGGTGGTCAGTGGTCCAGCTGGTGGCCAGTGACCAGTGGTGTCCATCAGGGGTCAGTTCTGGTCAATGTTTTCATTGATGGACATGGATGAGGGAGTTGAGTCTTTCATGAGATTTGTAGAAGGAGCGGATGTTCCAGCTCATGGTGAGCTGGGATCCTGGGACAGGGGATGGAATTGGGGTGGGTGGTCAGCTCCAGAAGGTGGTCAGTGGTCCAGCTGGTGGCCACTGAGCCGTGGTGTCCCTCAGAGGTCAGTTCTGGTCAATGTTTTCATTGATGGACATGGATGAGGGAGTTGAGTCTTTCATTAGATTTGTAGAAGGAGCAGATGTTCCAGCTCATGGTGAGCTGGGCTGGGATCCTGGGACAGGGGTCGGGATTGGGGTGGGTGGCCAGGTCCAGAGGGTGGTCAGTGGTCCAGCTGGTGGCCACTGACCAGTGGTGTCCCTCAGAGGTCAGTTCTGGTCAGGGTTTTTAGTGGATGAAGGAGTTGAGTCTTTCATTAGATTTGTTGAAGGAGCGCAGGCCAAGGATGAGGAGGGATGGAGGCTGAGGATGAGGAGGGATGGAGGCTGATGAAGGCTCCCTGACCCTGACCCCTTTTCCAGGCCGAGGATGAGGAGGGTTCCCATAACTCCCATTGCCCTGAGCTGTTCCTCAGGCTGAGGCTGAGGAGCAATGAGGCTGAGGATGAGGAGCAATGAGGCTGAGGCTGAAGCTGAGGCTGAGGATGATGCTGATGAAGGCTCCCCTAACTCCCTGACCCCTTTTCCAGGCCGAGGATGAGGAGGGCTACCGCAAGCTCATCGACCAGAAGCAGGATGAGGATGAGGAGGGATGGGGCTGAGGCTGAGGCTGAGGCTGAGGCTGAGGATGAGGATGAGGATGAGGATGAGGATGAGGATGAGGATGAGGATGAGGCTGAGGATGATGCCGAGGAAGGCTCCCCTAACTCCCTGACCCCTTTTCCAGGCCGAGGATGAGGAGGGTTCCCATAACTCCCATTGCCCTGAGCTGTTTCTCAGGCTGAGGCTGAGGAGCAATGAGGCTGAGGATGAGGAGGGCTGAGGCTGATGATGATGCTGAGGAAGGCTCCCCTAACTCCCTGACCGCTTTTCCAGGCCGAGGATGAGGAGGGTTCCCATAACTCATGGAGCTGTTCCTCAGGCTGAGGCTGAGGCTGAGGCTGAGGAGCAATGAGGCTGAGGCTGAAGCTGAGGCTGAGGATGATGCTGAGGAAGGCTCCCCTAACTCCCTGACCCCTTTTCCAGGCTGAGGATGAGGAGGGTTCCCATAATTCCCATTGCCCTGAGCTGTTTCTCAGGCTGAGGATGAGGAGGGCTGAGGCTGATGATGATGCTGAGGAAGGCTCCCCTAACTCCCTGACCCCTTTTTCAGGCCGAGGATGAGGAGGGTTCCCATAACTCATGGAGCTGTTCCTCAGGCTGAGGCTGAGGCTGAGGCTGAGGCTGAGGCTGAGGCTGAGGAGCAATGAGGCTGAGGATGAGGAGGGCTGAGGCTGAGGATGATGCCGAGGAAGGCTCCCCTAACTCCCTGACCCCTTTTCCAGGCCGAGGATGAGGAGGGTTCCCATAACTCCCATTGCCCTGAGCTGTTTCTCAGGCTGAGGATGAGGAGTAATGAGGCTGAGGCTGAAGCTGAGGCTGAGGATGAGGATGAGGAAGGCTCCCCTAACTCCCTGACCCCTTTTCCAGGCCGAGGATGAGGAGGGCTACCGCAAGCTCATCGACCAGAAGAAGGACAAGCGCCTGGCCTACCTGCTGCAGCAGACCGACGAGTACGTGGCCAACCTGACCGAGCTGGTGCGGCAGCACAAGGCGGCCCAGGTGGCCAAGGAGAAGAAGAAGAAGAAGAAGAAGAAGGTGGGATGAAGGCCAAGCGCCCGGGGGTGATTGGAGGCACTGCCAGGGCTGGGCTGACCAGGCTGACTTCGTCTCCTTCCTCTTCCTCCTCTTTGTGTTTTTATTCCCTTTCTTCTCTTTGCTGTCTTTGTCTCTTCTCCTTCCTTTTCTTCCTTCCTGCCCTTTGTCTCCTTCCCTTTTCCTTCTCCTTCCTTTTTCTTCTCCTTCCCTTTTTCTTCTCCTTCCCTTTTTCTTCTCCTTCCCTTTTTCTTCTCCTTCCCTTTTTCTTCTCCTTCCCTTTTTCTTCTCCTTCCCTTTTTCTTCTCCTTCCCATCCTTTTTTTCTTTCTTTCGTTTCCTCTCCTTCCTACACTTCCTCTTCCTTTTCTTCTTCCTTTTCTCCCCTTCCTTCCTTCCTTCCTTCCTTCCTTCCTTCCTTCCTTCCTTCCTTCCTTCCTTCCTTCCTTCCTTCCTTCCTTCCTTCCTTCCTTCCTTCCTTCCTTCCTTCCTTCCTTCCTTCCTTCCTTCCTTCCTTCCTTCCTTCCTTCCTTCCTTCCTTCCTTCCTTCCTTCCTTCCTTCCTTCCTTCCTTCCTTCCTTCCTTCCCACTCTTCATTTCCTTCCCTTTTTTCTTCTCCTTCCCTTGCTTTTTTCCCTTTTTTTCTTCCTCATCTCCTTCCTCTTTCTCTCCTTTTCTCCCTTCCCACTCTTCATCTCTTTCCATTTTTCTTCTCCTTTCCATCCTTTTTTTCCCTTTTTTTCCTTCCTCTTCCTCTCCTTCCTCCTCCTCCTCCTCCTCCTCCTCCTCCTCTCCTCTCCTTTCTTTTCTCCTTCCTCTTCCTCTTCTTTCTCCTCTTCCTCCTCCTCTCCTTCCTCTTCCTCTTCCTCTCCTTTCCTCCCTTCCCACTCTTCATCACCTTCCATTTTTTTCTCCTTTCCATCCTTTTTCCCCCTTCTTTTCTTCCTCTTCCTCCTCCTCTTCCTCTCCATCCTCTCCTTCCTCCTCTTCTCCATCCTCTTCCTCTCCTTTTCTCCCTTCCCACTCTTCATCTCTTTCCATTTTTTTTCTCCTTTCCATCCTTTTTTTCCCTTTTTTTCCTTCCTCTTCCTCTCCTTCCTCCTCCTCTCTTCTCCTTTCTTTTCTCCTTCCTCTTCCTCTTCTTTCTCCTCTTCCTCCTCCTCTCCTTCCTCTTCCTCTTCTTTTCCTTTTCTCCCTTCCCACTCTTCATCACCTTCCATTTTTCTTCTCCTTTCCATCCTTTTTTTCCCTTTTTTTCCTTCCTCTTCCTCTCCTTCCTCCTCCTCCTCCTCCTCTCCTCTCCTTTCTTTTCTCCTTCCTCTTCCTCTTCTTTCTCCTCTTCCTCCTCCTCTCCTTCCTCTTCCTCTTCCTCTCCTTTCCTCCCTTCCCACTCTTCATCACCTTCCATTTTTTTCTCCTTTCCATCCTTTTTTCCCCTTCTTTTCTTCCTCTTCCTCCTCCTCTTCCTCTCCATCCTCTCCTTCCTCCTCTTCTCCATCCTCTTCCTCTCCTTTTCTCCCTTCCCACTCTTCATCTCTTTCCATTTTTTTCTCCTTTCCATCCTTTTTTTCCCTTTTTTTCCTTCCTCTTCCTCTCCTTCCTCCTCCTCTCTTCTCCTTTCTTTTCTCCTTCCTCTTCCTCTTCTTTCTCCTCTTCCTCCTCCTCTCCTTCCTCTTCCTCTTCCTCTCCTTTCCTCCCTTCCCACTCTTCATCACCTTCTATTTTTTTCTCCTTTCCATCCTTTTTTCCCCTTCTTTTCTTCCTCTTCCTCCTCCTCTTCCTCTCCATCCTCTCCTTCCTCCTCTTCTCCATCCTCTTCCTCTCCTTTTCTCCCTTCCCACTCTTCATCTCTTTCCATTTTTTTTCTCCTTTCCATCCTTTTTTTCCCTTCTTTTCTTTCCCTTCCTCTCCATCCTCTCCTTCCTCCTCTTCCTCCTCCTCCTCCTCTTCCTCTCCTTCCTCCTCCTCCTCCTCCTCCTCCTGCTGTGTCCCATTGCTCCCGCAGAAGGCCGAGAGCGCCGAGGGACAGGCTCCGGCCATCGGCCCCGACGGCGAGGTCAGTCCGGGGGATTTTGGGGCTTTTTTGGGAATTTTGGGAATTCCTAGTCCTCGGGGAATTTTGGAGAATTCCCAATCCCAATCCTGGGGAGATTTGGGGCTTTTTGGGGGGAATTTTGGAGAATTCCCAATCCTGGGGGGATTTTTGGGGCTGAGAATTCCCAATCTGGGGGGAATTTTTGGGGGATTTTGGAGAATTCCCAATCCATATCCAGGGGGGATTTTTGAGGCTGAGAATTCCCAATCTGGGGGGAATTTTTGAGAATTCCCAATCCAAATCCTGGGGGATTTTTGGGGAATTGTAGGGAATTTTGGAGAATTCCCAATCCCAGTCCAGGGGAATTTTTGGGTTTTTTTTGGTTTTTTTTTTGGTTTTTTTTTTTTGGTGGGATTTTTTTTGGGTTTTTTTGTGGGATTTTGGGATATTTTTGTGGGATTTTGGGATATTTTTTTGGGATTTTTGGGAATTCCCCATGCCTCTGGCAGCCCCTGGATGAGACCAGCCAGGTGAGCGATCTCCCAGTGAAGGTGATCCACGTGGAGAGCTCCCAATCTGGGGGGGATTTTTGTGGGATTTTTTGGGGTTTTTTTTGTGGGATTTTGGGGTTTTTTTTGGGGATTTTTGGGAATTCCCCATGCCTCTGGCAGCCCCTGGATGAGACCAGCCAGATGAGCGATCTCCCGGTGAAGGTGATCCACGTGGAGAGCTCCCAATCTGGGGGGGATTTTTGTGGGATTTTTTGGGGTTTTTTTTGTGGGATTTTGGGGTTTTTTGTGGGATTTTTGGGAATTCCCCATGCCTCTCCCAGCCCCTGGACGAGACCAGCCAGATGAGCGATCTCCCGGTGAAGGTGATCCATGTGGAGAGTTCCCAATCTGGGGGGGATTTTTGTGGGATTTTTTGGGGTTTTTTTGTGGGATTTTTGGGTGGTTTTTGTGGGATTTTTGGTATATTTTTTTGGGATTTTTGGGAATTCCCCATGCCTCCGGCAGCCCCTGGACGAGACCAGCCAGATGAGCGATCTCCCGGTGAAGGTGATCCACGTGGAGAGCTCCCAGTCCCAATCCGGGGGGAATTTTTGGGTTTTTTTTGGTGGGATTTTTGGGTGGTTTTTGTGGGATTTTTGGTATATTTTTTTGGGATTTTTGGGAATTCCCCATGTCTCCCCCAGCCCCTGGACGAGACCAGCCAGATGAGCGATCTCCCGGTGAAGGTGATCCACGTGGAGAGCGGGAAGATCCTGACGGGCACCGACGCGCCCAAGGCCGGGCAGCTGGAGGCCTGGCTGGAGATGAACCCGGGGTACGCTGGGGATACTGGGGATACTGGGAATACTGGGGATACTGGGGGCACTGGGAGGCCTGGCTGGAGATGAACCCGGGGTACGCTGGGGATACTGGGGATACTGGGAATACTGGGGGCACTGGGAATACTGGGAGCACTGGGAGGCCTGGCTGGAGATGAACCCGGGGTACGCTGGGGATACTGGGGATACTGGGAATACTGGGGATACTGGGGGCACTGGGAGGCCTGGCTGGAGATGAACCCGGGGTACGCTGGGGATACTGGGGATACTGGGAATACTGGGGGCACTGGGGATACTGGGAGCACCGGGAGGCCTGGCTGGAGATGAACCCGGGGTACGCTGGGGATACTGGGAGCACTGGGGATACTGGGAGCACCGGGAGGCCTGGCTGGAGATGAACCCGGGGTACACTGGGGATACTGGGGATACTGGGAATACTGGGGGCACTGGGGATACTGGGAGCACTGGGGATACTGGGAGCACTGGGAGGCCTGGCTGGAGATGAACCCGGGGTACGCTGGGGATACTGGGAATACTGGGAGCACTGGGAATACTGGGGATACTGGGAATACTGGGAGCACTGGGAATACTGGGAGGCCTGGCTGGAAATGAACCTGGGGTACGCTGGGGATACTGGGAATACTGGGGATACTGGGAATACTGGGAATGAGCCCTGGGTGTGCTGGGGGCACTGGGAATACTGGGAGCACTGGGAGGCCTGGCTGGAGATGAACCCGGGGTACGCTGGGGATACTGGGAGCACTGGGGATAGTGGGGGGGCTGGGAGCACTGGGGATACTGGGAGCACTGGGAATAGTGGGGGGGCTGGGAGCACTGGGAGCACTGGGAATACTGGGAGCACTGGGGATACTGGGAGCACTGGGAGGCCTGGCTGGAGATGAACCCGGGGTACGCTGGGGATACTGGGAATACTGGGGATACTGGGAATGAGCCCTGGGTGTGCTGGGAGCACTGGGAGGCCTGGCTGGAGATGAACCCGGGGTACACTGGGGATACTGGGAGCACTGGGAATACTGGGAGCACTGGGAATACTGGGAGCACTGGGGATACTGGGAGCACTGGGAATAGTGGGGGGGCTGGGAGCACTGGGAGCACTGGGAATACTGGAAATGGGAATACTGGGAATATTGGGACTGGGAACACTGGGAGCACTGGGAATACTGGGAGCACTGGGGATACTGGGAGCACTGGGAATACTGGGAATATGGGATCACTGGGACTGGGAGCACTGGGAATACTGGGAATTCCAGTCCCAGTCCCACATGGAATTCCCATTTTTCCCCCCAGGTACGAGGTGGCTCCGCGCTCCGACAGCGAGGAGAGCGGCTCCGAGGAGGAGGAGGAGGTGAGGAAGGCTCCGGGAATGTTCTGGAAGGGGTGGAAAGAGCTCAGAAAGGGGGTTTGGGAGTCGGGAAAAATGGGATAAAGGGGAGAGAATTGGGAAATAAAATGGGGTAAAAATGGAGAGAATTGGGAAATAAAACGGGGTAAAATTGGGAAATAAAACGGGGTAAAATTGGGAAATAAAATGGGATAAAATGGGGTAAAATTGGGAAATAAAATGGGATTAAATGGGAGAGAATTAGAAAATAAAATGGGGTAAAATTGGAAAATAAAATGGGATAAAATTGGAAAATAAAATGGGGTAAAATTGGAAAATAAAATGGGATAAAATGGGAGAGAATTCTGAAATAAAATGGGGTAAAATTGGAAAATAAAATGGGGTAAAATTGGAAAATAAAATGGGATAAAATGGGAGAGAATTAGAAAATAAAATGGGGTAAAATTGGAAAATGAAATGGGATAAAATTGTAAAATAAAATGAGGTAAAATTGTAAAATAAAATGGGATAAAATTGTAAAATAAAATGGGATAAAATGGGGTAAATTTGGAAAATAAAATGGGGTAAAATTGGAAAATAAAATGGGATAAAATGGGGCAAAACAGGGGGAAAAGGTGGAATAAAATGGGATAGAATTGTAAAATAAAATGGGGCAGAAAAGTAAATTAAAATGGAATAAAATGGGATAGAAAAGTGAAATAACTTGGAATAAAATGGGGCAGAAAAGTAAAATAAAATGATATTTTACTGCTATCACACCAGTAATTAATTAATTAACTCCACCCCACAACCTCAGCGTTCCCAATTAATTTTATCAGCTTTTTATTTGCTTTTTGAACTGAAATTGAAGTTTTTCTCCCCAGGAGGAGGAGGAGGAGCAGCCGCAGCCGGCCCAGCCAGCGCTGCCCGTGGAGGAGAAAAAGAAAATTCCAGACCCGGACAGCGACGACGTCTCGGAGGTGGACGCCCGACACATCATCGAGTGAGCCTTCTTCCTCTTCCTCTTCCTTTTCCTCCTCCTCTTCCTCCTCTTCCTCTTCCTCTTCCTCTTCCTCTTCCTCTTCCTCTTCCTCTTCCTCTTCCTCCTCCTCCTCCTCTTCCTCTTCCTCTTCCTCTTCCTCTTCCTCTTCCTCTTCCTCTTCCTCTTCCTCTTCCTCTTCCTCTTCCTCTTCCTCTTCCTCCTCCTCCTCCTCCTCCTCCTCCTCCTTCTCTTCCTCTCCCTCTCCTTCCCATCCTTTTTTCCTGCTTCCATTCCCCGTGGTCCATGACCCTTTATCCCAGTTTTCCCCCCATTTTATCCCATTTAATCCCATTTTCCCCCCCATTCCCCCGCAGTTCCTGACCCTTTATCCCGGTTTTTATCCCATTTTCCCCCGTTCCTGGGTTGTCCCTGACCCTTTATCCCGGTTTTTATCGCATTTTCCCCCGTTCCCGGGTTGTCCATGACCCGTTATCCCAGTTTTTATCCCATTATTCCCCCGTTCCCGGGTTGTCCCTGACCCGTTTTCCCGGTTTTTATCCCATTTTTCCCCGTTCCTGGGTTGTCCCTGACCCATTTTCCCGGTTTTTATCCCATTTTTCCCCGTTCCCGGGTTGTCCATGACCCTTTATCCCAGTTTTCCTCCCATTTTATCCCATTTTCCCCCATTCCAGGGTTGTCCCTGACCCGTTTTCCCAGTTTTTATCCCATTTTTCCCCCGTTCCCGGGTTGTCCCTGACCCGTTTTCCCCGGTTTTTATCCCATTTTTCCCCCGTTCCCGGGTTGTCCCTGACCCGTTTTCCCGGTTTTTCCCCCATTTTATCCCCTTTTCCCCCGTTCCCGGGTTGTCCCTGACCCTTTATCCCGGTTTTTATCCCATTTTTCCCCGTTTCCTGGTTGTCCCTGACCCGTTTTCCCGGTTTTCCGGGCAGGAACGCCAAGCAGGACGTGGACGACGAGTACGGCGTGTCCCAGGCGCTGGCTCGGGGGCTGCAGTCCTACTACGCCGTGGCGCACGCCGTCACCGAGCGCGTGGACAAGCAGTCGGCCCTGATGGTCAACGGCGTCCTCAAGCAGTACCAGGTGTGGGGGCTGGGGGGAAGCGGGAAACGGGAGGGTGGGAGCTGGAGATGGATGGAGATCTGAGGTGGGAGCTGGGGATGGATGGAGATCTGAGGTGGGACAATGGGATTGAGGAGCTGGATGGAGATCCAAGGTGGGATAATGGGATTGAGGAGCTGGATGGAGATCTGAGGTGGATCTGGAGCTGGATGGAGATCTGAGGTGGGATAATGGGGTTGAGGAGCTGGATGGAGATCTGAGGTGGGACAATGGGATTGAGGAGCTGGATGGAGATCTGAGGTGGGACAATGGGATTGAGGAGCTGGATGGAGATCCGAGGTGGGATAATGGGATTGAGGAGCTGGATGGAGATCCGAGGTGGGATAATGGGATTGAGGAGCTGGATGGAGATCTGAGGTGGGATAATGGGATTGAGGAGCTGGATGGAGATCTGAGGTGGATCTGGAGCTGGATGGAGATCTGAGGTGGGATAATGGGATTGAGGAGCTGGATGGAGATCTGAGGTGGGATCTGGATGGAGATGCAGTCTGGGATGAAGATCTGAGGTGGGATCTGGAGGTGGATGAAGATCTAAGGTGGATGTGGGGCTGGGTGCAGTGTGGGATGAAGATCTGAGGTGGGATAATGGGATTGAGGAGCTGGATGGAGATCTGAGGTGGATCTGGAGCTGGATGCAGGGTGGGATGAAGATCTGAGGTGGGATCTGGAGGTGGATGAAGATCTAAGGTGGATATGGGGCTGGGTGCAGTGTGGGATGAAGATCTGAGGTGGGATAATGGGATTGAGGAGCTGGATGGAGATCTGAGGTGGATCTGGAGCTGGATGCAGGGTGGGATGAAGATCTGAGGTGGGATCTGGAGGTGGATGAAGATCTAAGGTGGATATGGGGCTGGGTGCAGTGTGGGATGAAGATCTGAGGTGGGATAATGGGATTGAGGAGCTGGATGAAGATCTAAGGTGGGAGCTGGAGATGGATGGAGATCTGAGGTGGGATAATGGGATTGAGGAGCTGGATGGAGATCCGAGGTGGGATCTGGAGATGGATGGAGATCTGAGGTGGGATCTGGAGCTGGATGGAGATCTGAGGTGGGATCTGGAGGTGGATGGAGATCTGAGGTGGGATCTGGGGCTGGATGGAGAACTGAGATGAGATAATGGGATTGAGGAGCTGGATGAAGATCTGGGGTGGGATAGAATAACGAGCTGGAGAGGGATAATGAGCAATATAAACAAATAAATTATTAAAATAATATTAATTTATTATAAATAAATTAATAATAAATAAACGCAGCCGAAGCCAGAGTGGGGTTATGAGCTGGATTCACTCCCTGCTCAGACTCAGACCCATGGAGATCCACGTGACTCCATGAAATTTCTCAATTCCAGACTGAATAATTACCAACCTCATTAGCACCTCATTTGCATACACCCAGACAGCGGGGTCACTTTCCCACCCTCATCTGCACCCCCACAGATCAAAGGCCTGGAGTGGTTGGTGTCCCTCTACAACAACAACCTCAACGGGATCCTGGCCGACGAGATGGGACTGGGGAAGACCATCCAGACCATCGCCCTCATCACGTACCTCATGGAGCACAAGAGGATCAACGGCCCCTTCCTCATCATCGTCCCGCTCTCGTGAGTGCCGGGACAGCCCCACGCCTCTCTCCGGCCCCACGTTCCCAAAATTCCCACCCCTCTTTCCGTCCGTCTTTCCTCGCAGGACTTTGTCCAACTGGGCCTACGAGTTCGACAAGTGGGCTCCTTCCGTGGTCAAGGTCTCCTACAAGGTAAGTGTCAAATGCCTTGGATCCCATTTCCTTGAAATTCATTTAATTGGATTCCATTTCCTTGGGTTCATTCCTTGGGTTCATTCCTGGGATTTCATTCCTTGGGTTCATTCCTTGGGTTCCATTTCCTTGGATTTGTTCCTTGGATCCCATTTCATTGGATCTCATTTCCTTGGATTCCATTTCCTTGGGTTCATTCCTGGGATTTCATTCCTTGGGTTCCATTTCCTTGGATTCTATTTCCTTGGATTTCATTCCTTGGGTTCATTCCTTGGGTTCCATTTCCTTGGATTCCATTTCCTTGGATCCCATTTCCTTGGATTCCATTTCCTTGGGTTCATTCCAGGGATTTCATTCCTTGGGTTCCATTTCCTTGGGTTCATTCCTTGGATTCCATTTCCTTGGATTCTATTTCCTTGGATTTCATTCCATGGGTTCCATTTCCTTGGATTTCATTCCTTGGGTTCCATTTCCTTGGATTCTATTTCCTTGGATTTCATTCCTTGGGTTCCATTTCCTTGGATTTCATTCCTTGGGTTCCATTTCCTTGAATTCCATTTCCTTGGGTTCCATTTCCTTGGGTTCATTCCTTGGGTTCCATTTCCTTGAATTCCATTTCCTTGGATTCATTCCTTGGATTTCATTCCTTGGGTTCCATTTCCCATTTTTGCTCGTTCCTCAGCACCAGGAACCCCCCAAACCCTCCTCACCTCACCCCGTCCCACCCCGGTTTTTGGGAATTCCTGACATTCCTGCTCGGAATTCTCCCCGCAGGGCTCTCCGGCGGCGCGCCGTGCTTTCGTCCCGCAGCTGCGGAGCGGAAAATTCAACGTTCTCCTCACCACCTACGAGTACATCATCAAGGACAAGCACATCCTGGCCAAGGTGAGCCCTCCATCCTGAGGTTTTCCCAATTTTTCCACGCTCAGGGTGTCGGGAAAGAGGAAATTTTTGGAAAAATCCAGATATTTACGCTTGGCCGAAAGGTCTTTGAGTGTAGAAGCTAAAAATGGAGTAGAGGTGGAAGGAAGTTTTGATGTAGAAGAATAATTGATGTCTAAATTTGGTTTCTCAGCTTCTTCTTGCTTATTTTATAATTTTCTTGCTTATTTTTTGAGTTTACTTGCTTATTTTATGAGTTTCTTGCTTATTTTATCCAGTTTGTCTTAGTAATCTTAATGAATTCTAGAAGGTCCTGAGAACATCCTGCTGAAATTCTGAGAAAATTCTGCTAAAACCAGTTAAAAACCAGTTAAAAACCAGTCATGGTTGGTGCTCACCTGAGATGTTCTTCTCCGTTTCTCCCCCAGATCCGCTGGAAGTCCATGATGGTGGAATTTGGTTTCTCAGCTTCTTCTTGATTATTTTATGAGTTTCTTGCTTATTTTATGACTTTTTTTTCCTATTTTTGAGTTTTTTTCTTATTTTATCCAGTTTGTCTTCGTAACCTCAATGAATTCCAGAAGGTCCTGAGAACATCCTGCTGAAATTCTGCTGAAATTCAGCTCAAACCAGTTCAAAACCAGTTCTTTGGTGCTCACCTGAGATGTTCTTCTCCATCTCTCCCCCAGATCCGCTGGAAGTACATGATCGTGGACGAGGGCCACCGCATGAAGAACCACCACTGCAAGCTCACCCAGGTCCTCAACACCCACTACGTGGCCCCGCGGCGGCTGCTCCTCACCGGGACCCCCCTCCAGAACAAGCTCCCCGAGCTCTGGGCCCTCCTCAACTTCCTGCTGCCCACCATCTTCAAGAGCTGCAGCACCTTCGAGCAGTGGTTCAACGCGCCCTTCGCCATGACCGGGGAGAAGGTGCTGGAAACGGGGGGTCAGGGAGGGGGTGGGCGGTGCTGCGGGTGGGTTTGAGCTCGGTGGGGATGGAGCTGGAATGGATCTGGAGAAGTTGAAGGGGCTCTGGAACTATGGATGAGTGTCTGGAATGGATCTGGAGAAGTTGGGAGTGGTTATGGAGCTCTGGGAGGTGGATCCGTGTTTGGAATGGATCTGGAGAAGTTGGGAGTGGTTATGGAGCTCTGGGAGGTGGATCCGTGTTTGGAATGGATCTGGAGAAGTTGGGAGTGGTTATGGAGCTGTGGGAGGTGGATCAGTGTCTGGAACGGATCTGGAGAACTTGGAAGTGGTTCTGGAGCTCTGGGATGTGGATGAGTGTCTGGAATGGATCTGGAGAAGTTGGGAGCGTTCCTGGAGCTGTGGATCAGTGTCTGGAATGGATCTGGAGAAGTTGGAAGTGGCTCTGGAGCTATGGATGAGTGTCTGGAATGGATCTGGAGGGGTTGGGAGCGTTCCTGGATCTGTGGATGAGTGTCTGGAATGGATCTGGAGGGTTGGGAGCGTTCCTGGAGCTGTGGGAGGTGGATCATGTCTGGAATGGATCTGGAGAAGTTGGAAGTGGCTGTGGAACTATGGATGCGTGTCTGGAATGGATCTGGAGAAGTTGGGAGTGGTTCTGGAGCTGTGGGAGGTGGATCAGTGTCTGGAATGGATCTGGAGAAGTTGGAAGTGGCTCTGGAACTATGGATGAGTGTCTGGAATGGACCTGAAGGGGTTGGGAGTGGTCCTGGATCTGTGGATGAGTGTCTGGAATGGATCTGGAGAAGTTGGGAGTGGTTCTGGAGCTCTGGGATGTGGATCAGAGTCTGGAATGGACCTGGAGAACTTGGAAGTGTCCCTGGAGCTGTGGGAGGTGGATCAGTGTCTGGAATGGACCTGGAGAAGTTGGGAGTGGATCTGGAACTATGGATCAGTGTCTGGAATGGATCTGAAGAAGTTGGAAGTGGCTCTGGAGCTCTGGGATGTGGCTTGGTGTCCTTGTTCATGACTCCAGAGGGGTTGGAAGTGTCCCTGGAGCTCTGGAGAAGTTGGGGCTCGTTCTGGAGCTTTGGGAGGTAGATCAGTGGTTTTTCTGGAGCTGTGGGAGGTGGATCAGTCAGGGGGTTTTGGAGTTTTTTTGGATGTTGGGAGGGTCCATCCACTTCCGTTTCTGATGACAATTCCCGCTCCTGGTGACCATCCCAGGTGGACCTGAACGAGGAGGAGACAATCCTCATCATCCGCCGTCTCCACAAGGTGCTCCGGCCCTTCCTGCTCCGGCGCCTCAAGAAGGAGGTGGAGGCTCAGCTCCCAGAAAAGGTGACACTGGAGGGTCCCCTCAACCTTCCCCATCCCTGGAGACCACTTGGGGGGGTCCCTCCTGGTCTTAACCCATCCTGGGATAACGACATGGAGCAGATGTTTGGGTTGGGTTGAACCAGTGGGTGGGTTGTGTTGAACCAATGGTTGGGTTGGGTTGGGTTGGGTTGGGTTGGGTTGGGTTGAGCAGGTGGTTGGGTTGGGTTGGGTTGAACCAATGGTTGGGTTGAACCAATGGTTGGGTTGGGTTGGGTTGGGTTGGACCAATGGTTGGGTTGGCTTGAGCAGATGTTTGGGTTGGGTTGGGTTGAGCAGGTGCTTGGGTTGGGTTGGGTTGGCTTGAGCAGATGTTTGGGTTGGGTTGGGTTGGGTTGGGTTGAGCAGATGGTTGGGTTAGGTTGGGTTGGGTTGAACCAGTGGTGGGGTTGGGTTGAACCAACGGTTGGCTCAGCTTGAGCAGATGTTTGGGTTGGGTTGGGTTGGGTTGGGTTGGGTTGGCTTGAGCAGATGTTTGGGTTGGGTTAGGTTGGGTTGAGCAGGTGTTTGGGTTGGGTTGAGCAGAGGTTTGGGTTGGGTTGGGTTGAGCCAATGGTTGGCTTGAGCAGATGTTTGGGTTGGGTTGAACCAACGGTTGGCTCGGCTTGAGCAGATGTTTGGGTTGGGTTGAACCAATGGTTGGGTGGGTTGATGAGTTGGTTGACTTGGCTTGATCAGATGTTTGGGTTGGGTTGGGTTGGGTTGAGCAGATGTTTGGGTTGGGTTGGGTTGGGTTGGGTTGATCAGATGTTTGGGTTGGGTTGGGTTGGGTTGATCAGATGTTTGGGTTGGGTTGGGTTGGGTTGGCTTGAGCAGATGTTTGGGTTGGGTTGGGTTGGGTTGATCAGATGTTTGGGTTGGGTTGAGCAGATGTTTGGGTTGGGTTGGGTTGGGTTGGGTTGCCTTGAGCAGATGTTTGGGTTGGGTTGGGTTGGGTTAGGGTTAGGGTTAGGGTTGGGTTGAGCAGATGTTTGGGTTGCCTTGAGCAGATGTTTGGGTTGGGTTGGGTTGGGTTGGGTTGCCTTGATCAGATGGTTGGGTTGGCTTGAGCAGATGTTTGGGTTGGGTTGGGTTGGGTTGGGTTGCCTTGATCAGATGGTTGGGTTGGGTTGGGTTGCCTTGATCAGATGGTTGGGTTGGACCCCCCGGCAGCCGCCGGGCGTGGCGCTCACGGCGAGGTCCCCGTTGGCTCCCCGTTGGCAGGTGGAGTACGTCATCAAGTGCGACATGTCGGCGCTGCAGCGCGTCCTCTACCGGCACATGCAGGCCAAGGGCGTCCTCCTCACCGACGGCTCCGAGAAGGACAAGAAGGTCTGCACCGGGAATTTGGGAATTTGGGAATTTGGGAATGCCGGGACGGGGTTGTCCCCACTCCGGGGTGGGTTGGGGTCCCACCATGCTTGGGGGATCCTCCTCGAAGCCGGAATGAGGAGAAGAAAACCAAAAAATAATTGGGAAGAGATTCTTTGATCTCTTCCCGAGGTGGAAATTTATTTAATTCAATTAAATTTTATTTTTAAAGAATTATTTATTTTAAAATAAAGAAATGTATTAAAATACATTAATTTGGGTTTTTTTAAGCCCAGCATTAATTTGGGTTTTTTAAGCATTAATTTGGGTTTTTTAAGCCCAGCATTAATTTGGGTTTTTTAAGCCTGGCATCAATTTGGATTTTTTAAGCCCAGCATTAATTTGGGTTTTTTAAACCCAGCATTAATTTGGGTTTTTTAAGCCCAGAATTAATTGGGATTTTTTAAGCCTGGCATTAATTTGGGGTTTTTTAAGCCCAGAATTAATTGGGATTTTTTAAGCCTGGCATTAATTTGGGGTTTTTTAAGCCCAGCATTAATTTGGGTTTTTTTAAGCATTAATTTAGGTTTTTTAAGGCCAGCAATAATTTGGGTTTTTTAAACCCAGCATTAATTGGGATTTTTTTAATCCCAGCATTAATTTGGGTTTTTTAAGCCCAGAATTAATTGGGATTTTTAAAGCCCAGCATTAATTTTGGTTTTTTAAGCCCAGAATTAATTGGGATTTTAACTCCTGGCAGGGGAAGGGCGGCACGAAGACCTTGATGAACACCATCATTAATTGGGATTTTTTTAATCCCAGCATTAATTTGGGTTTTTTAAGCCCAGAATTAATTGGGATTTTTTAAGCCTGGCATTAATTTGGATTTTTAAAGCCCAGCATTAATTTGGGGTTTTTTAAACCCAGAATTAATTTGGGATTTTTTAAGCCCAGAATTAATTTGGGGTTTTTTAAGCATTAATTTTGGTTTTTTAAGCCCAGAATTAATTGGGATTTTATCTCCTGGCAGGGGAAGGGCGGCACGAAGACCCTGATGAACACCATCATTAATTGGGATTTTTTTAATCCCAGAATTAATTTGGATTTTTTTAATCCCAGCATTAATTTTGGTTTTTTAAGGCCAGAATTAATTGGGATTTTTACTCCTGGCAGGGGAAGGGCGGCACGAAGACCCTGATGAACACCATCATCAATTTGGGTTTTTTAAGCCCAGAATTAATTGGGATTTTATCTCCTGGCAGGGGAAGGGCGGCACGAAGACCCTGATGAACACCATCATTAATTGGGATTTTTTAAGCCCAGAATTAATTGGGATTTTATCTCCTGGCAGGGGAAGGGCGGCACGAAGACCCTGATGAACACCATCATTAATTGGAATTTTTTTAATCCCAGCATTAATTTGGGTTTTTTAAGCCCAGAATTAATTGGGATTTTAACTCCTGGCAGGGGAAGGGCGGCACGAAGACCTTGATGAACACCATCATTAATTGGGATTTTTTAAGCCCAGAATTAATTGGGATTTTATCTCCTGGCAGGGGAAGGGCGGCACGAAGACCCTGATGAACACCATCATTAATTTGGGTTTTTTAAGGCCAGAATTAATTGGGATTTTATCTCCTGGCAGGGGAAGGGCGGCACGAAGACCCTGATGAACACCATCATTAATTGGGATTTTTTAATCCCAGCATTAATTTGGGTTTTTTAAGGCCAGAATTAATTTGGATTTTTAAAGCCCAGCATTAATTTGGGTTTTTTAAGCCCAGAATTAATTGGGATTTTTACTCCTGGCAGGGGAAGGGCGGCACGAAGACCCTGATGAACACCATCATTAATTGGGATTTTTTAAGGCCAGAATTAATTGGGATTTTATCTCCTGGCAGGGGAAGGGCGGCACGAAGACCCTGATGAACACCATCATTAATTGGGATTTTTTAAGCCCAGAATTAATTGGGATTTTATCTCCTGGCAGGGGAAGGGCGGCACGAAGACCCTGATGAACACCATCATTAATTGGGATTTTTTTAATCCCAGCATTAATTTGGATTTTTAAATCCCAGCATTAATTTGGGTTTTTTAAGCCCAGAATTAATTGGGATTTTAACTCCTGGCAGGGGAAGGGCGGCACGAAGACCCTGATGAACACCATCATTAATTGGGATTTTTTTAATCCCAGTATTAATTTTGGATTTTTAAGGCCAGAATTAATTGGGATTTTATCTCCTGGCAGGGGAAGGGCGGCACGAAGACCCTGATGAACACCATCATTAATTTGGATTTTTTAAGCCCAGAATTAATTGGGATTTTAACTCCTGGCAGGGGAAGGGCGGCACGAAGACCCTGATGAACACCATCATTAATTGGGATTTTTTAAGGCCAGAATTAATTGGGATTTTATCTCCTGGCAGGGGAAGGGCGGCACGAAGACCCTGATGAACACCATCATTAATTGGGATTTTTTAAGCCCAGAATTAATTGGGATTTTATCTCCTGGCAGGGGAAGGGCGGCACGAAGACCCTGATGAACACCATCATTAATTTGGGTTTTTTAAGGCCAGAATTAATTGGGATTTTATCTCCTGGCAGGGGAAGGGCGGCACGAAGACCCTGATGAACACCATCATTAATTGGGATTTTTTAAGCCCAGAATTAATTGGGATTTTATCTCCTGGCAGGGGAAGGGCGGCACGAAGACCCTGATGAACACCATCATTAATTTGGATTTTTTAAGCCCAGAATTAATTGGGATTTTATCTCCTGGCAGGGGAAGGGCGGCACGAAGACCCTGATGAACACCATCATGCAGCTGCGCAAGATCTGCAACCACCCCTACATGTTCCAGCACATCGAGGTGGGGCCCAAACGGGGAGGAACTGGGGGGTGAACCCTAAAAGGCAAAATCCATAAAGGGTTAAAGCCGGGAGAGCCAGGGATGGACAGGAAAAGAGATAAACCCAACAGGGTTAAGCTCAACAGGGTTAAACTCAGCAGGGTTAAGCCCGGGAGAGCCAGGGATGAACCAAAAAAAAAAAGGATAAACCCAGCAGGGTTAAACCCAACTGGGTTAAACCCAGGAGAGCCAGGGATGGACAAAAAAAGGGATAAACCCAATGGGGTTAAACTCAACTGGGTTAAACCCAACAGGGTTAAATCCAACAGGATTAAACTCCAGAGGGTTAAACCCAGGAGAGCCAGGGATGGACTGAAAAAGGGATAAATCCAACAGGGTTAAGCTCAACAAGGTTAAACTCGACTGGGTTAAACCCGGGAGAGCCAGGGATGGACTGAAAAAGGGATAAATCCAACAGGGTTAAACTCAGCAGGGTTAAACTCAGCAGGGTTAAACCCGGGAGAGCCAGGGATGAACCAAAAAATGGATAAATCTAACAGGGTTAAACTCAACTGGGTTAAACTCAACAGGGCTAAACTGAACTGGGTTAAACTCAACTGGGTTAAACTCCAGAGGGTTAAACCCAGGAGAACCAGGAATGAACCGAAAAAGGGATAAACCCAACACGGTTAATCTCAACTGGGTTAAACCTAGGAGAACCAGGGATAAATTTTTTAAAAGGGTTAAACCCAATGGGGTTAAACTCAACAGGGTTAAACTCCAGAGGGTTAAACCTGGGAGAGCCAGGGATGGACAGAAAAAGGGATAAACCCAACAGGGTTAAGCTCAACAGGGTTAAACTCAGCAGGGATAAACTCAATTGGGTTAAACCCAGCAGGGATAAACCCAACAGGGTTAAACTCCAGAGGGTTAAACCCAGGAGAGCCAGGGATGGACTGAAAAAGGGATAAATCCAACAGGGTTAAGCTCAACAAGGTTAGACTCGACTGGGTTAAACCCGGGAGAGCCAGGGATGGACTGAAAAAGGGATAAATCCAACAGGGTTAAACTCAGCAGGGTTAAACCCGGAAGAGCCAGGGATGAACCAAAAAATGGATAAATCTAACAGGGTTAAACTCAACTGGGTTAAACTCAACAGGGCTAAACTGAACTGGGTTAAACTCAACTGGGTTAAACTCCAGAGGGTTAAACCCAGGAGAACCAGGAATGAACCAAAAAAGGGATAAACCCAACACGGTTAATCTCAACTGGGTTAAACCTAGGAGAACCAGGGATAAATTTTTTGAAAGGGTTAAACCCAATGGGGTTAAACTCAACAGGGTTAAACTCCAGAGGGTTAAACCTGGGAGAGCCAGGGATGGACAGAAAAAGGGATAAACCCAACTGGGTTAAGCTCAACAGGGTTAAACTCAGCAGGGATAAACTCAACTGGGTTAAACCCAACAGGGTTAAACTCACCAGGGTTAAACTCAACTGGGTTAAACTCCAGAGGGTTAAACTCCACTGGGTTAAACCCAACAGGGTTAAACCCAACAGGGTTACACTCAGCAGGGTTAAACTCAACAGGGTTAAACTCAACTGGGATAAACCCAACAGGGTTAAACTTCAGAGGGTTAAACTCCACTAGGTTAAACTCAACAGGGTTAAATCCAACAGGGTTAAACTCCAGAGGGTTAAACCCAGGAGAGCCAGGAATGAACCAAAAAAGGGATAAATCTAACAGGGTTAAACTCAACTGGGTTAAACCCAGGAGAACCAGGGATGAACCAAAAAAAGGGTTAAACCCAACAGGGTTAAACTCAACAGGGTTAAACCCAGGAAAGCCAGGGATAAATTTTTAAAAAGGGTTAAACCCAATGGGGTTACACCAAACAGGGTTAAACTCAACAGGGTTAAACCCAACAGGGTTAAACTCAACTGGGTTAAACCCAGGAGAACCAGGGATGAACCAAAAAAAAAGGATAAACCCAGCAGGGTTAAACCCAAACAGGGGTAAACCTAAACCCAAACCTGGGATAAACCCAAACCTGGGATAAACCCAAACCAGGGATAAACCCAAACCTGGGATAAACCCAAACCAGGGATAAACCCAAACCAGATTTTTTTGGGGCAGTTTCTGCATTTTTCTGACCCCATTTGGCTCCTGGAAGCAGCTCCAGATTTTTTGGGGCAGTTTCCAGATTTTTTGGGGCAGTTTCCAGATTTTTTTGGGGCAATTTCTGCATTTTTCTGACCCCATTTGTCTCCTGGAAGCAGCTCCAGATTTTTTGGGGCAGTTTCCAGATTTTTTGGGGGGCAATTTCTGCATTTTTCTAACCCCATTTGGCTCCTGGAAGCAGCTCCATATTTTTTGGGGCAGTTTACAGATTTTTTGGGGGGCAATTCCTGCATTTTTCTGACCCCATTTCCCCTCTCCCATTTCAGGAATCCTTCTCGGAGCACTTGGGCTTCACGGGCGGGATCGTGCAGGGGTGAGTGACAAATTTTTGGGATTAATTCTAAAATCTGTGAATTCACAAACCCAAAACCATTTCTAGGGATGGAGGACGAACCGTTCCCACCTCGTGCTTCCAGATGATCCCAACGAGGAGGGGAAACACCAAATTTTCAGCCTCAAATCCCATTTTTTTCCCCTCATTTTGGTGATTTTGATCAGGCTGGATTTGTACCGCGCCTCCGGGAAGTTCGAGCTCCTGGACAGGATCCTGCCCAAACTCCGCGCCACCAACCACAAGGTGCTGCTCTTCTGCCAGATGACCTCCTTGATGACCATCATGGAGGATTATTTTGCTTATCGTGGCTTCAAATACCTCAGGCTGGATGGTGAGTGGTGCTGGGGTGGGGTGGGACGTGGAGAAGTCATTGTTGTCCCCAAGGGTGGTGAGTCAGTGGAGCTCAAGGTCAAAACATCAAGAGAAGATCCCAAAATATAAAGAAATTAAAGTATTGGGGTGGGTAGAAAGATGTTGAGGAGTATCAAGATAGAAAACATCAAAATATTGATATAAATCTCGTAATTAAAGATGTGGAGAGGTTCATTGTTGTCCCCAAGGGTGGTGGGACAGGGGATATCAAGGTCAAAACATCAAGAAAAGATCCCAAAATATAAAGAAATTAAAGTATTGGGGTGGATAGAAAGATGTTGAGGAGTATCAAGATAGAAAACCATCAAAATATTGATATAAATCTTAATTAAAGATGTGGAGAGGTCATTGGATGTGGTGGGACAGTGGTCAAGGTGGAGCTCAAGGTCAAGACATCAAGAGAAGATCCCAAAATATAAAGAAATTAAAGTATTGGGGTGGATAGAAAGATGTTGAGGAATGTCAAGATGAAAAACATAGAAAACCATCAAAATATTAATAGAAATCTTAATTAAAGGTGTGGAGAGGTCATTGTTGTCCCCAAGGGTGGTGGGACAGTGGAGCTCAAGGTCAAAACATCAAGAGAAGATCCCAAAATATAAAGAAATTAAGGTGTTGGGGTGGGTAGAAAGATGTTGAGGAGTATCAAGATAAAAAACATAAAAATATTGATATAAATCTTAATTAAAGATGTGGAGAGGTCAGTGGTGACCCCAAAGTTGGTGGGACAGTGGTCAAGGTGGAGCTCAAGGTCAAAACATCAAGAAAAAGATCCCAAAATATAAAGAAATTAAAGTATTGGAGTGGATAGAAAGATGTTGAGGAATGTCAAGATAAAAAATTAGAAAACCTTCAAAATATTGATATAAATCTCTTAATTAAAGATGTGGAGATATCAAAATAGATGTGAAGATAAGGAGATGAATTTCAATGTGTCAAAGTAGATATCGAGAGAGAAAGTGAGATAAGATATTGATAAATAGAAGGATCAATGTCTTGATATCCAGATCGTGTGATCAATATTGAAACATTGATGTTGGGAAATCAATAGTGAGATTGATATCAAGATTGGCATCAAGATTTTAAATATCAACATCTTGATGTCCAGATTTTGTGATCAGTATTGAGACATTGATATTGAGAAATCAATAGAGATTAATATCAAGGTTGATATCAAGATTTTAAATATCAATATATTGATCTCCAGATTGTGTGATCAATATCGAGACATTGATATTGAGGAATCAATAGTGAGATTGATATCAAGATTGGCATCAAGATTTTAAATATCAATATATTGATATCCCAATTGTGTGATCAATATCAAGACATTGAGATTGATATCAAGATCAATATCAAGATCAATATCTTGATATCCAGATTGCAAGATATCTATTGATATTGTGATACCAATAAAAAGATCAATATCAAGGTTTGTATCAAGATCAGCGTTAAAGATATCAAAATCAAGCTTTCTATCAGGACTGATATCAAAGATTGATATCAATATTTTTAGATTTTGATATCAAAATATTGATTATATCAATCTGTTATCAAATATTGATATCAAGTGATGGAATATTGATATCAAGATATCAATAATTGATATCAAGGCATCATTGCCTGCTGCTTTTTTTCCAATTTTTTCCAGCTGATTTCCTGAATGATCCCGGGATCCTGTCAGGGTGGGGGACTAAAACAAATATGGATTAATTGGATTAATTGGTAATTAATAGGGTGGGATTTAAAGTTCCTTCCAACCCAAATGATTCTGGAATGGGCACAAAATGTCACCCATGACCCTCACATATCCCCAAAAATCACCCCAAAATGAGCCAAAACAGCTTCAATAATTCTGTTCTCATGTGACTAAAACAAATATAAATTAATTGGATTAATTGGTTAATTAATTGGGTCGGAACATGATGGGATTTAAGTCCCTTCCAACCCAAATGATTCTGAAATGAGCACGGATTAAGGGCGCAAAATGTCGCCCATGGCCCTCAGATATCCCTCAAAATGACCCCAAAACGACCCCAAAATTCACCAAAATCACCCCAAAATGGCCTCAGTAATTCTGTTCCCATGTGACTAAAACAAATATAGATTAATTGAATTAATTGGGTTGGAACATGATGGGATTTAAAGTCCCTTCCAATTGAAATTATTCTCGAATGAGCACGGATGAAGAGCACAAAATGTCGCCCGTGGCCCTCACATATCCTTCAAAATGACCCCAAAACGACCCCAAAATGGACCAAAATCACCCCAAAATGGCCTCAATAATTCTGTTCCCATGTGACTAAAACAAATATAGATTAATTGAATTAATTGGGTTGGAACATGATGGGATTTAAAGTCCCTTCCAACTGAAATTATTCTCGAATGAGCACGGATGAAGAGCACAAAATGTCGCCCATGGCCCTCACATATCCTTCAAAATGACCCCAAAACGACCCCAAAATGGCCTCAATAATTAAGTTCCGAAGTGACCAAAACAAATATAAATTAATTGATTGAATTAATTGGGTCAGAACACGATGGGCTTTAAATCCCTTCCGACCTAAATGATTCTGAAATGAGCACGGACTAAGAACACAAAATGTCGCCCATGGCCCTCACATATCCCCAAAAATGACCCCAAACTGCCCCAAAATTGACCAAAATCACCCCAAAATGACCTCAATAATTCTGACTGCTGCGATCCCAACTTCTCCCCACCCCAGAGCAGGATTCCCCCCTTTCCCCCCTTTTTTTCCCTCAATCCTTCTCCCAAAATCCCCCAAACCCGAAACGAATCCCATCGGGAATGGGAACTCAACCCAATGGGAACCCCATTCCCAACGGAACCTTCCGGAACCTTCCGTGGTTCCGGTGCCGGGAGTGACGCCCGCGTGGGGTTGCAGGGACCACCAAGGCCGAGGACCGGGGGATGTTGTTGAAGACGTTCAACGAGCCCGGCTCCGAGTATTTCATCTTCCTGCTGAGCACGCGCGCCGGCGGCTTGGGCCTCAACCTGCAGTCGGCCGACACCGTCATCATCTTCGACAGCGACTGGAACCCGCACCAGGTAGGGCCGGGAGCGAGCGGCGCCGAAACGGATCCGCGGGATCGGAAACGGACCCAAAAATCGGCTCGGGAATGGGGAGGTTGAGGCCCAAAGAGAGGTTTGAAATCGGCCTGAAATTGGTCGATGTGAAAATGGTGTAAAAGTCAATCAGAAGTCAACTGAGCGACCTAAAAGGGAATTGAGCCAAAAAACGGCGCAAAAGTCAACCCAAAAGGGAACTGACCCAAAAAATGGCACAAAAGTCAACCTAAAAGGGAACTGACCCAAAAAATGGCACAAAAGTCAACCCAAAAGTCAACTGACCAACCCAAAACCCAACTGACCCCAAAAATGGCGCAATAGTCAACCCAAAAGTCAACTGACCAACCCAAAACTCGACTGACCCCAAAAATGGCACAAAAGTCAACCCAAAACCCAACTGACCAACCCAAAATGTGACTGACCCCAAAAATGGCGTAAAAGTCAACCCAAAAGTCAACTGACCAACCCGAAACCCAACTGACCCAAAAAAGGGCACAAAAAAGTCAACCCAAAACCCAACTGAGCAACCCAAAACGTGACTGACCCCAAAAAATGGCACAAAAGTCAACCCAAAAGTCAACTGACCAACCCAAAACCCAACTGATGCGTCCAAAACTTGACTGACCCAAAAAATGGCACAAAAATTGACCCAAAACCCAACTGACTGACCCAAAACCCGACTGACCCAAAAACTGACATTAAAATTGACCCAAAACCCAACTGACCCAAAAAAAATGACACAAAAATCAACCCAAAACCCAACTGATTGACCTAAAACCCAACTGACTGACCCAAAACCAAACTGGCCGAAAAACTGACACAAAAATTGACCAAAACCCAACTGACCGACCCAAAACCCAACTGACAAACCCAAAAACTGACACAAAACTCAACCCAAAACCCAACTGACACAAAAATTGACCCAAAACCCAACTGACCGACCCCAAACCCAACTGACCGACCCCAAACCCAACTGACCAATCCAAAACCCAACTGACAAACCCAAAAACTGACATTAAAATTGACCCCAAACCCAACTGACCGACCCAAAACCCAATGAACCAACCCCAAACCCAACTGACCCAAAAACTGACACAAAAATTGACCCAAAACCCAACTGACCAATCCAAGACTCAGCTGACCGACCCCAAACCCAACTGACTGACCCAAAAACTGACCCAAAAATTGACCCCAAACCCAACTGACCGACCCCAAACCCAACTGACCGACCCAAAACCCAATGAACCGGCCCCAAAACCACCTGACCCAAAGAGGAGCCACGATCTTGGAATTCCATCCTGGAAAACCGCCCCCAAATCCCGATGTTTGCAGCTGGGTTTTCCCTGCTCCCTCAGAAGGAAAGAACATCCCACGATCCCGTCCTGGAATTCCCAAAACCCTCTGGGACTGCCGAGGGCGCGTCCCGCGTCTTTGAGGAGAAAAACGGAGTTTTTGGGTCTCCTCATCTCATGCTGCTCCTTCCCAGAAGAATCCTGGTCCTGGTGATGCCGTTACCCAAATTTTCCTGATCCTTGGAGATCCTCACGGTGCATCCCACGCCTTTCCCGTGGTTTATTTGGGGTTAAAAACGGCTTTTTTGGTACTTTTTGGGGTTAAAAACGGCTTTTTTGGTACTTTTTGGCCAATGTGGTGATTTCCTCCAGGACCTTCATGGTCCCACCAATCCTGTTACTCAAATTCCCAAAATCCTTGGGAATTTGGGAGCCCTCGGGGTGCATCCCACGCCTTTCCCGTGGTTTATTTGGGGTTAAAAACGGCTTTTTTTGGCACTTTTTGGGGTTAAAAACGGCTTTTTTGGTACTTTTTGGCCAATGTGACGATTTCCTCCAGGACCTTCATGGTCCCACCAATCCCATCACTCAAATTCCCATAATTTTTTGGGATCCTTGGGAATTTGGGAGCCCTTGGGGTGCATCCCACGCCTTTCCCGTGGTTTATTTGGGGTTAAAAACGGCTTTTTTGGTACTTTTTGGCCAATGTGACGATTTCCTCCAGGACCTTCATGGTCCCACCAATCCCGTTACTCAAATTCCCAGAATTTTTTGGGATCTTTGGGAGCCTTCGGGGTGCATCCCGTGTTTTTAAGGTTAAAAGTTGGATTTTGGGATCTCCATAATCCCATTCTTGGATCCCTCCGGGCTCATCCCCGTGGATTTTGAGGACAAAATTTGGATTTTTGGCGCTTCTCTTGCCAAACTTGTCCTGACCAGGAGACTTAGACGGTCCTGGTGATTCCATTCCCATCGTCTTTGGGATTCCCTGCAGATTTTGAGGACAAAACCTGGGATTTTGAGGACAAAACCTGGGATTTTGAAGACAAAACCTGGGATTTTGAGGACAAACCAGGGATTTTGAGGACAAAATTTGGATTTTTGGCACCTCTCTTGCCAAACTTGTCCTGTCCCGTGGGACTTACACGGTCCTGGTGATGTCATTGCCACATTCCCATGGGATTCCCTGCAGATTTTGAGGACAAAACCGGGGATTTTGGGGATAAATCAGGGATTTTGAGCACAAACCAGGGATTTTGAGGACAAACCCTGGGATTTTGAGGACAAAATCAGGGATTTTGAGGACAAATCAGGGATTTTAAGGATAAAACCAGGGATTTTAAGGACAAAATCAGGGATTTTGATGACAAACCTGGGATTTTAAGGACAAACCTGGGATTTTGAGGACAAAAACAGGGATTTTGAGGACAAATCAGGGATTTTAAGGAGAGAACCTGGGATTTTAAGGACAAAACCAGCGATTTTTAGGACAAACAAGGGATTTGGAGGACAAGAAGGGGATTTTTGAGGACAAAACAGGGATTTTGAGGACAAACCTGGGATTTTGAGCACAAACCTGGGATTTTTGAGGACAAAACAGGGATTTTGAGGACAAACCAGGGATTTTGAGCACGAACCTGGGATTTTTGAGGACAAAACAGGGATTTTGAGGACAAACCTGGGATTTTGAGGACAAACCTAGGATTTTGAGGACAAAACCAGGGATTTTAAGGAAAAACCTGGGATTTTGAGGACAAAACCAGGGATTTTGAGGACAAATCAGGGATTTTAAGGAGAGAACCTGGGATTTTAAGGACAAAACCAGGGATTTTTAGGACAAACAAGGGATTTGGAGGACAAGAAGGGGATTTTTGAGGACAAAACAGGGATTTTGAGGACAAACCTGGGATTTTGAGGACAAACCTGGGATTTTGAGGACAAACCAGGGATTTTGAGGACAAAATCAGGGATTTTGAGGACAAATCAGGGATTTTGAGGACAAAACCAGGGATTTTGAGGACAAACCTGGGATTTTGAGGACAAACCAGGGATTTTGAGGACAAATCAGGGATTTTAAGGATAAAACCAGGGATTTTAAGGACAAAATCAGGGATTTTGAGGACAAACCCGGGATTTTGGGGACAAAATCAGGGATTTTGAGGACAAGAAGGGGATTTTAAGGAGAGAACCTGGGATTTTAAGGACAAAATCAGGGATTTTGATGACAAACCCAGGGATTTTGAGGACAGAACCAGGGTTTTTTAGGACAAACAAGGGGATTTTGAGGACAAGAAAGGGATTTTCGAGGACCAGAAGGGGATTTTTGAGGACCAGAAGGGGATTTTCGTGGACAAGGGGATTTTCGAGGCCCAGAAGGGGATTTTGAGGACCAGAAGGGGATTTTGAGGACCAGAAGGGGATTTTGAGGACCAGAAGGGGATTTTCGAGGACCAGAAGGGGATTTTTGAGGACCAGAAGGGGATTTTGAGGACCAGAAGGGGATTTTCGAGGACCAGAAGGGGATTTCTGGTCGCCCAGAGCCATCCCCACCCCCTTCCCCCAGGACCTGCAGGCCCAGGACCGCGCTCACCGCATCGGGCAGCAGAACGAGGTCCGCGTCCTCCGCCTCTGCACCGTCAACAGCGTGGAGGAAAAAATCCTGGCAGCAGCCAAATACAAACTCAACGTGGACCAAAAAGTGATCCAGGCAGGGATGTTCGACCAGAAATCCTCCAGCCACGAGCGCCGCGCTTTCCTCCAGGCCATCCTCGAGCACGAGGAGCAGGATGAGGTGAGATCCAGAGCAGGAGGTTTTTTTTTCCCCTGGGGGAATTTTTATTTTTTGGGGGTTAGGAGGCAGAGAGAGAGAAAAAAGAAAAATACAAAAAAAAAAAAAAAAATATATATACAAACAAACCAACCCCAAGAGCAGGGAGCATGGCAGCTTGTTTGGAATTTTTTCGGGAAAGTAACGTCGGGGGTTTTAAATTTAAAAAAAAAAAAAAAAAAAAATTAAAAATAATAAAAAAAAAAAGGCGACGGATTGACAGCCCTGGAGACTGAATCCCTGTGTTTATCCACAGAGCAGACAGAGCGCGGGCAGTGGCAGCTTCCCCCACGCTGCCTCCTCCCTGTGCCTGGGCGCTGAGTCGGAGGAAGCACCTCTGAAGGTGAGCGGGGTCCTTCAGTCTCCACTGCCCATTCAATCCTCCCGCCTGCACCGCCCCGGCAGGGCTCAGCAAAGGGCCACCAGAGCAGGGACAAGGGCTGGGCACAGCCAGGAGTGAGATTGAGGTGATTAATGTGAGAGGGAAAGAGATTGGAAGGGCCAAAAGTGAGATTGAAGTGGATTGAAATGGCCAAAAGTGAGATTGAAGTGGATTGAAATGACCAAAAGTGAGATTGAAATGGCCAGAGAGCGAAAAAAATGAGATTGAAATGGTCTGAAATGGCCAAAAGTGAGATTGAAGTGGATTGAAATGGCCAAAAGTGAGATTTCAATGGTCTGAAATGGCCAAAAGTGAGATTGAAGTGGTTTGAAATAGCCAAATGTGAGATTCAAATAGTTTGGAAGGACCAAAAGTGAGACTGAAATGGCTTGAAATAGCCAAAAGTGAGATTTAAGTGGCTTGAAATAGCCAAATGTGAGATTGAAATGGCCTGAAATGATCAAAAGTGAGACTGAAATGGCCAGAAATGAGATTGAAATGGTCTGAAATGGCCAAAAGTGAGATTTCAATGGTCTAAAATGGCCAAAAGTGAGATTGAAATGGCCAAAAGTGAGATTTAAGTGGCCTGAGAGCGCAAAAAGTGAGATTTAAATGGTCTGAAATGGCCAAAAATGAGACTGAAATGGCTTGGAAGAGCCAGAAATGAGATTGAAATGGTCTGAAATGGCCAAAAGTGAGACTGAAATGGCCAGAAATGAGATTGAAATGGCACCGCCCCGGCAGGGCTCAGCCAGGGCCACCAGAGCAGGGACAAGGGCTGGGCACAGACAGGAGTGAGATTCAGATAATTCATGTAGGTTGGAAGGGCCAGAAGTGAGAATGAAGTGGATTGAAATGGCCAAAAGTGAGATTGAAATGGCCAGAGAGTGAAAAAAAAGAGATTTAAATGGTCTGAAATGGCCAAAAATGAGACTGAAATGGCTTGGAAGAGCCAGAAATGAGATTTAAATGGCTTGGAAGAGCCAGAAATGAGATTGAAATAGCTTGGAATGGCCAAAAGTAAGATTGAAATGGATTGGAAGGGCCAGAATTGAGATTGAAATGGCCAAAAGTGAGATTGAAATGGCTTGGAAGAGCCAGAAATGAGATTGAAATGGTTTGAAATGGCCAAAAGTGAGATTGAAATGGCCAGAGAGCGAAAAAAATGAGATTTAAATGGTCTGGAATGGCCAAAAGTGAGATTGAAGTGGCTTGGAACGGCCAAATATGAGATTCAAATAGCTTGGAAAGACCAAAAGTGAGATTTAAGTGGCTTGAAACAGTCAAAAGTGGGTTTGAAAAGGTCAGAAATGGCCAAAAGTGAGATTGAAATGGCTTGGAAGAGCCAGAAGTGAGATTGAAATGGTTTGAAATGGCCAAAAGTGAGATTTCAATGGCCAGAGAGCGAAAAAAATGAGATTTAAATGGTCTGGAATGGCCAAAAATGAGATTGAAGTGGATTGAAACGGCCAAAAGTGAGATTGAAATGGCTTGGAAGGGCCAGAAATGAGATTGAAATAGCTTCAAAAGGACAAAAGTGAGATTGAAATGGCCTGAGAGCGCAAAAAGTGAGATTTAAATGGTCTGAAATGGCCAAAAGTGAGATTGAAACGGCTTGAAATAGCCAGAAATGAGATTGAAGTGGTCTGAAATGGCCAAAAGTGAGATTCAAATGGCTTGGAAGGAACAAATGTGAGATTGAAATGGTTTGGAAGGACCAAAAGTGAGATTTAAATAGCTTGGAAGAGGCAGAAATGAGATTGAAATGGCCTGGAATGGCCAAAAGTGAGATTGAAATGGTTTGGAAGAGCCAGAAATGAGATTGAAATGCTTTAGAAGGGCCAAAAGTGGGATTGAGATAGCTTGAAACAGCCAAAAGTGAGATTTAAGTGGTTTGAAATGGCCAAAAGTGAGATTCAAATAGCATGGAAGGACGAAAAGTGAGATTTAAGTGGCCTGAGAGCACAAAAAGTGAGATTTAAATGGCCTGAAATGGCCAAAAGTGAGACTGAAATGGCTTGGAAGGGCCAGAAATGAATTTTAAATGGCCAGAAGTGAGATTGAAGTGGCTTGGAAGGGCCAAAAGTGAGATTTAAACAGTCTGAGAATGACAGAAATGGGATTTAAATGGTCTGAAATGGCCAAAAGTGAGATTTAAACAGCTTGGAATGACCAAAAGTGAGACTGAAGTGTCCTGAGAATGACAAAAATCAGATTTAAATGGTCTGAAATTGCCAAAAGGGAGATTGAAGTGGCTTGGAAAGGCCAAAAATGAGATTTAAATGGCTTGGAAGGGACAGAAATGAGATTGAAAGAGCTTGGAAGGGCCAGAAATTAATTTTAAATGGCCAAAAGTGAGATTTGAGTGGTTTGGAAGGACCAAAAGTGAGATTGAAATGGTCTGAAATGGCCAAAAATGAGATTCAAACAGCTTGGAAGGACCAAAAGTGAGATTTAAACAGCCTGAGAGTGCCAAAAAAGAGATTTTAAATGGCCTGGAATGACCAAAAGTGAATTAGGACTGGGCTGAAAATGCCAAAAATTGAGTGGTAATGGCTTGAAAAAGGAAAAAAATTATTTAAACCAGCCTGAAAGTGACAAAAATCAGATTAAAATCGCTTGAAAGGGGCAGAAATGGGGAAAAAACCAGCCAAAAATGAGTTAGAACCAGCATGGAAATGCCAGAAAGGAATTAAAATTAATCAAAAGTGCCAAAAATGAGTTAGAACCAGCCTGAAAGCAGCCAAAAATGAGTAAAAATATACCCAAAAATGCCAAAATGGGGAAAAAAACAGCTTGAAATTTGGAAAAGTGAGTTAAAATTTAACTGAAAAGGTTAAAAGTGAGGAAAAAAATGTCCTGAAAGTGCCAGAAATGAGTTTAAAAAAGGCTGGAAGTGAAAAAGGGGAGAGAAAATGGCCCAAATTCGGGTAAAAAAAGCACAAAAACAGCCATAAAAAAATTAAAAATCAGAAAAAAACTGCCTGAAAGTCAAAATGAGCTGAAAAAAAAAGAATAAAAATGCCTGAAAAGGAGAATTTTTTAAAATCATACTGAAACCACCCTAGAGGAAGTAAAAACTGCATAAAAACACCCCAAAAAAGGGAAAAGTGAGGTGAAAACAGCACAGAAACATCAAAAAAGGGAAAATAGGTATTGAAATACCCCAAAATGGGCAAAAAACACAGGAAAAACTCAAAAAACAAGCAAAAAATGGTGAAAATACCTAAAAACAAGTGAAAAAAAACAGTGAAAACACCCAAAAATGAGGAAAAAAAACTAAAAAAAGCCAATCTTGAAACCACCCAAAAAAGGCAAAAAACTCATTGAAAATGAGCATTAAAAAAAAACATTGAAATCACCCAAAAATGAGGAAAAAATCCAAAAAAAGCAAAAAACTCATTGAAAATGAGCATTAAAAAAATATTGAAATCACCCAAAAATGAGGAAAAAAATCCAAAAAAAGCCAATCTTGAAACCACCCAAAAAAGGCAAAAAACTCATTGAAAATGAGCATTAAAAAAATATTGAAATCACCCAAAAATGAGGAAAAAAAACTAAAAAAAGCCAACCTTGAAACCACCCAAAAAAGGCAAAAAACTCATTGAAAATAAGCATTAAAAAAAATATTGAAATCACCATAAAAGATTTAAAAATATATTTAAACCACTGAAAAATGAACAAAAAAAACCATTGAAAACAAGTTAAAAAAATTCATTGAAAGCACCCTAAAAGAAGAAAGAAATCCACGGTGAAACCACAAGAAAATGAGGAAAAAACCACATTTAAACCACCCAAAAATGAGAAAAAATCACCCAAAAATGAGGCAAAAATCCCCATGGGAACCATCCCAAAGAATTGTTGAAGCGACCCAAAAAAACCCAAAAAAAACATTGAAATCACCCAAAAAAGAGCAAAGAAATCATTGAAACCACACAAAAAATCTATTTAAACCACCAAAAAATGAGCAAAAATCCACTAAAACCACCCAAAAATGAGAAAAAAAACCAATTTAAACTACCCAAAAATGAGTAAAATAACCCCGTTAAAATCACCCAAAAATGAGCAGAAAAGCCCCATTTAAACCACCCAAAAATTAGAAAAAAAAACATTGAAACCACCCAAAAATGAGAAAAAAATGCCATTTAAACCACCCAAAAATGAGCCAAAAACCCGACTGAAATCACCCAAAAATGAGCAAAAAACCCCCATTGAAACTACCCAAAAAGAGCCAAAAAACCACTAAAATCACCCAAAAATGAGCAAAAAAAATCACTTAAACCACTCAAAAATGAGGAAAAAATAACATTTAAACCACTGAAAAATGAGAAAAAATCTGCTAAAACCACCCAAAAATGAGCCAAAAAAACCCCATTAAAATCACCCAAAAATGGGGAAAAAATGCCATTTAAACCACAAAAAAATCAGAAAAAAACCCATTGAAACCACCCCAAAATGAGCCAAAAAAAACCCCATTGAAACCACCCAAAAATGAGGAAAAAAAAGCATTGAAACCACCCAAAAAATGGACAAAAATCCACTAAAACCACCCAAAAACGAGCCAAAAAAACCCAATTAAAACCACCCACAAAAACCATTGGAACCACCCAAAAAACCTAAATTAAAGCACCCAAAACCAATCAAAAATCCACCAAAACCGCCCCAAAACGAGCCAAAAAACCCAATTTAAACCACCCAAAACTGAGCAGAAATCCACCAAAACCACCCAAAACCGGGCCAAAAAATCCCATTAAAACCACCCAAAAAACCCAAATTAAACCCCCCAAAAAACCCAATTGAAACCCCCCAAAACCCATCAAAATTCCACCAAAACCACCCAAAAACGAGGCAAAAAACCCAATTTAAATCACCCAAAAAACCCCATTTAAACCACTGAAAAATGAGCAAAAATCCACTAAAAACACCCAAAAACGAGCCAAAAAACCCAATTTAAACCACCCAAAACCCATCAAAACTCCACCAAAACCCCCCAAAAATCAGCCAAAAAACCCCATTAAAAACCCAAAACACCAAAAATCGCCCCAAACCGAGCCAAAAACCCAATTTAAACCACCCAAAAATGATCAAAAATCCACCAAAACCACCCAAAAACGAGGCAAAAAACCCAATTGAAACCACCCAAAACCCCTCAAAAATCCACCAAAAAAACCACCCAAAACTGAGCCAAAAATTCCCGTTTAAACCACCCAAAACCCATTAAAACCACCCAAAAAAAACCATTAAAACCCCCCAAAACCGATCAAAAATCCACCAAAACCGAGCCAAAAAACCCCATTTAAACCACTCAAAACCGATCAAAAATCCACAAAAACTGAGCCAAAAAATCCAATTTAAATCACCCAAAAAACCCAAATTGAACCCCCCAAAAACCCCATTTAAACCCTGAAAAACGCCAATTTAATCCCCAAAAACCCATCAAAAATCCAGTAAAACCCCCCAAAAAAGAGCAAAAAAACCCAATTTAAACCACCCAGAACCGATCAAAAATCCACCAAGACTGAGCCAAAAAACCCAATTTAAACCACCCAAAAACCCCAATTTAAACCACCCAAAACTGAGCAAAATCCACCAAAACCCCCCAAAAATCAGCTAAAAAAAAAAATTTAAACCCCCCAAAAACCCCAAATTAAATCCCCCAAAACCCCCAAATTAAATCCCCCAAAACCCCTCAAAATTCCACCAAAACCCCCCAAAACCGAGCCAAAAAAATCCCAATTTAAAGCCCCCAAAACCCATGAAAAATGCACCAAAGCCCCCCAAAAATTGAGCCAAAAATCCAAATTAAACCCCCCAAAACCTCCAATTTAAATGTCAAAAAACCCATCAAAAATCCACCAAAACCCCCCAAAAATGAGCCAAAAAACCCCATTTAAACCACCCAAAAAACCCCATTTAAACCACCCAAAAAACCCCATTTAAACCCCCCAAAAAACCCCATTTAAACCACCCAAAACCCATCAAAAATCCACCAAAACTGAGCCAAAAAACCCAATTTAACCCCCCCAAAACCCAATTTAAACCCCCCAAAACCCAATTTAAACCCCAAAAATTCCAATTTAAACCCCAAAACTCCTAAAAATTCCACCAAAACCCCCCAAAAACCGAGCCAAAAATCCAGATTTAAACCCCCCAAAAAACCCAATTTAAACCACCCAAAACCCATCAAAAATCCACCAAAACCGAGCCAAAAATCCCAATTGAAACCTCAAAAAACCCATCAAAAATCCACCAAAACCCCCCAAAAATCGAGCCAAAAATCCAAATTTAAACCCCCCAAAAACCAAGCCAAAAAATCCCAATTTAATCCACCCAAAACTGAGCAAAAATCCACTAAAACAACCCAAAACTGAGTAAAAAAACCCCCAATCTAAACCCCCCAAAACCCATCAAAAATCCACCAAAACCCCCCAAAAAACCAAGCCAAAAAATCCCATTAAAAACCCCAAAACCGATCAAAAATCCACCAAAACTGAGCCAAAACCCACAATTTAAATCACCCAAAAACCCCAATTTCAACCACCCAAAACCCATTAAAACCATCCAAAAAAAACCAATTTCAACCCCCCAAAAACCCCAATTTCAACCCCCCAAAAATCCCAATTTAAACCACCCAAAACCATCAAAAATCCACCAAAAACTCCCCAAAAATCCCAATTTAAACCACCCCAAAACCCGTCAAAAATCCACCAAAAACCCCCAATTTAAACCACCTAAAACTGAGCAAAAATCCACCAAACCCCCCAAAAACCAAGCCAAAAAAATCCCAATTTAAACCCCAAAAACCCCCTCAAAGCCCCCCAAAAATCAGCCAAAAAAAACCCCATTAAAAACCCCAAAAACGACAAAAATCGCCCCAAACCGGGGCCGGGGGCGGCGAAGCTCCGGGGGCGGGACTCGAACCCGCGGCCCGGGGGGTCCCGGGGGTCCCGGGGCCGCGGTGACGCCGAGTTTGGGTTCCGCAGGAGGAGGACGAGGTGCCCGACGACGAAACGGTGAATCAGATGATCGCCCGGCACGAGGAGGAGTTCGACCTCTTCATGGTGAGGAGGAGGAGGAGGAGCGGGGAGGAAGGGCGGGGGGGAGGAGGAGGAGATGAGGAGGAGGAGGAGGAGGAGGAGGAGGAGGAGGAGGAGGAGGAGGAGGAGGAGGAGGAGGAGGAGGAGATGAGGAGGGAGGGAAATGGAGCGTGAGGAGGAGGAGGAGGGAGGAAGGGCTGGGGAAGAGCAGGAGGAGATGAGGAGGAGGAAGAGGAGGAGGAAGAGGAGGAGATGAGGAGGAAGAGGAGGAGGAGATGAGGAGGAGGAGGAGGAGGAAGAGGAGGAGGAGATGAGAAAGGAGGGAAATGGAGCAGGAGGAGGAGGAGGAGGAGATGAGGAGGAGGAAGAGGAGGAGGAGATGAGGAGGGAGGGAAATGGAGCATGAGGAGGAGGAGGAGGAAGAGGAGGAGGAGATGAGGAGATGAGGAGGAAGAGGAGGAGGAGATGAGAAAGGAGGGAAATGGAGCGGGAGGAGGAGGAGGAGGAGATGAGGAGGAGGAAGAGGAGGAGGAGATGAGGAGGGAGGGAAATGGAGCATGAGGAGGAGGAGGAGGAGGGATGAAGATCTGAGGAAGAGGAGGAGGAGATGAGGAGGGAGGAAGGGCGGGGGGAGGAAGATCGGTCGAGGAGGAGGAGGTGAGAAAGGAGGGAAATGGAGTGTGAGGAGGAGGGAGGAAGGA
The DNA here is from genome assembly GCF_036417665.1 of Passer domesticus. Classification (NCBI taxonomy): domain Eukaryota; kingdom Metazoa; phylum Chordata; class Aves; order Passeriformes; family Passeridae; genus Passer; species Passer domesticus. The sequence goes on along the minus strand of NC_087507.1, from coordinate 63,372 downwards.
CGGGAGGAGGAGGAGGGAGGAAGGGCAGGAGGACGAAGATCTCCTGAGGAAGAGGAGGAGGAAACGAGGAAGGGGGGAAATGGAGCGTGAGGAGGGAGAGGAGGAGGAGGGAGGCCCCAATCCCACCTCACATAACCGTGAACCCTCAGAAGGTCCATCCCAAACCCCATCCCACCTCAGAAGATCCATCCCAAACCCCGATCCCACCTCAGAAGATCCATCCCAAACCCCGATCCCACCTCAGAAGATCCATCCCAAACCCCGATCCCACCTCAGAAGATCCATCCCAAATGTCGATCCCACCTCAGATGGCCCCGATCCCCTTTGGATCCATCCCAAACCCCATCCCACCTCAGAAGATCCATCCCAAACCCCATCCCACCTCAGAAGATCCATCCCAAACCCCGATCCCCTCAGAAGATCCATCCCAAATGTCGATCCCACCTCAGATGGCCCTGAGCCCCATCCCAAACCCCAATCCCACCTCAGATGGCCTCGATCCCCATCCCAAACCCTGATCCCACCTCAGATGGCCCCAATCCCTGATCCCACCTCAGAAGATCCATCGCAAATGTCGATCCCACCTCAGATAACCATGAATCCCTCAGAAGATCCATCCCAAACCCCATCCCACCTCAGAAGATCCATCCCAAACCCCAATCCCACCTCAGAAGATCCATCCCAAACCCCAATCCCACCTCAGAGGATCCATCCCAAACCCCGATCCCACCTCAGAGGATCCATCCCAAATGTCGATCCCACCTCAGAAGATCCATCCCAAACCCCATCCCACCTCAGAAGGTCCATCCCAAACCCCAATCCCACCTCAGAAGATCCATCCCAAATGTCGATCCCACCTCAGATGGCCCTGAGCCCCATCCCAAACCCCAATCCCACCTCAGAAGATCCATCCCAAACCCCAATCCCACCTCAGATGGCCTCGATCCCCATCCCAAACCCTGATCCCACCTCAGATGGCCCCAATCCCCGATCCCACCTCAGAAGATCCATCGCAAATGTCGATCCCACCTCAGATAACCATGAATCCCTCAGAAGATCCATCCCAAACCCCATCCCACCTCAGAAGATCCATCCCAAATCCCAATCCCACCTCAGAAGATCCATCCCAAACCCCATCCCACCTCAGAAGATCCATCCCAAACCCCATCCCACCTCAGATAACCATGAATCCCTCAGAAGATCCATCCCAAACCCCGATCCCACCTCAGAAGATCCATCCCAAACCCCATCCCACCTCAGAAGATCCATCCCAAACCCCATCCCACCTCAGAAGATCCATCCCAAATGTCGATCCCACCTCAGATAACCATGAATCCCTGAGAAGATCCATCCCAAACCCCATCCCACCTCAGAAGATCCATCCCAAACCCCATCCCACCTCAGAAGATCCATCCCAAACCCCAATCCCACCTCAGAAGATCCATCCCAAACCCCATCCCACCTCAGATGGCCTCGATCCCCATCCCAAACCCTGATCCCACCTCAGATGGCCCCAATCCCCGATCCCACCTCAGAAGATCCATCCCAAATGTCGATCCCACCTCAGATAACCATGAATCCCTCAGAAGATCCATCCCAAACCCCATCCCACCTCAGAAGATCCATCCCAAATGTCGATCCCACCTCAGAAGATCCATCCCAAATGTCGATCCCACCTCAGAAGATCCATCCCAAACCCCATCCCACCTCAGAAGATCCATCCCAAACCCCATCCCACCTCAGAAGATCCATCCCAAATGTCGATCCCACCTCAGAAGATCCATCCCAAACCCCATCCCACCTCAGAAGATCCATCCCAAACCCCGATCCCACCTCAGAAGATCCATCCCAAACCCCATCCCACCTCAGATGGCCCCAATCCCCAATCCCACCTCAGAAGATCCATCCCAAACCCCAATCCCACCTCAGAAGATCCATCCCAAACCCCAATCCCACCTCAGAAGATCCATCCCAAATCCCAATCCCACCTTAGAAGATCCATCCCAATCCCCGATCCCACCTCAGAAGATCCATCCCAAACCCCATCCCACCTCAGATAACCATGAATCCCTCAGAAGATCCATCCCAAACCCCAATCCCCTCAGAAGATCCATCCCAAACCCCATCCCACCTCAGAAGATCCATCCCAAACCCCATCCCACCTCAGAAGATCCATCCCAAATGTCGATCCCACCTCAGATAACCATGAATCCCTCAGAAGATCCATCCCAAACCCCATCCCACCTCAGAAGATCCATCCAAACCCCGATCCCACCTCAGAAGATCCATCCCAAATCCCAATCCCACCTCAGAAGATCCATCCCAAATGTCGATCCCACCTCAGATAACCATGAATCCCTCAGAAGATCCATCCCAAACCCCATCCCACCTCAGAAGATCCATCCCAAATGTCGATCCCACCTCAGAAGATCCATCCCAAACCCCATCCCACCTCAGAAGATCCATCCCAAACCCCATCCCACCTCAGAAGGTCCATCCCAATCCCCGCTCCCCCCCGAGCCGTCCCCGCCCCGTTAACCCTTCCCCGCCCAGCGCATGGACCTGGACCGGCGGCGCGAGGAGGCGCGGAACCCCAAGCGGAAGCCGCGGCTGATGGAGGAGGACGAGCTGCCCTCGTGGATCCTCAAGGACGACGCCGAGGTGGAGCGGCTCACCTGCGAGGAGGAGGAGGAGAAGATGTTCGGCCGCGGCTCGCGGCACCGCAAGGAGGTCGACTACAGCGACTCGCTCACCGAGAAGCAGTGGCTCAAGGTGGGCAGGGCTGGGGCAACGCGGGGAGGAGCCCCAATCGCCGGGGATCCCAAATCCCGAGGGTCCCAAATCCCAAGGGTCCCAAATCCCAAGGATCCCAAATCCCGAGGGTCCCGAATCCCACCATCCCAAGGAACCCAAATCCCGAGGGTCACCATCCCAAGGATCCCAAATCCCGAGGATCCCGAATCGCTGGGGATCCCAAATCCCAAGGGTCACCATCCCAAGGATCCCAAATCCCGAGGGTCCCAAATCGCTGGGGATCCCAAATCCCGAGGGTCCCAAATTGCCGGGGATCCCAAATCCCGAGGGTCACCATCCCAAGGATCCCCATCCCAAGAGTCACCAGTCCCAAGGATCCAAAATTGCTGGGGATCCCAAATCCCAAGGGTCCCGAATCCCACCATACCAAGGAACCCAAATCCCAAGGATCCCAAATCCCAAGGGTCACCATCCCAAGGATCCCAAATCCCGAGGGTCCCAAATCGCTGGGGGTCCCAAATCGCTGGGGATCCCAAATCCCAAGGGTCACCATCCCAAGGATCCCAAATCCCGAGGGTCCCAAATCGCTGGGGATCCCAAATCCCAAGGGTCACCATCCCAAGGATCCCAAATCCCGAGGGTCCCAAATCGCTGGGGATCCCAAATCGCTGGGGATCCCAAATCCCAAGGGTCACCATCCCAAGGATCCCAAATCCCAAGGATCCCAAATCCCAAGGGTCCCGAATCCCAAGGGTCACCATCCCAAGGATCCCAAATCCCAAGGGTCACCATCCCAAGGATCCCCATCCCAAGGGTCACCAGTCCCAAGGATCCCAAATTGCTGGGGATCCCAAATCCCAAGGATCCCAAATCCCAAGGGTCCCAAATCCCAAGGGGCACCAGTCCCAAGAATCCCCCATCCCAAGGGTCACCATCCCAAGGATCCCAAATCCCAAGGGGCACCAGTCCCAAGGATCCCAAATCCCAAGGATCTCCATTCCCAAGGGTCACCATCCCAAGGATCCCAAATGCCAAGGGTCCCAAATGCCAAGGATCTCCAGCCCCAAGGATCCCCAATCCCTTTGGACCCTTCAATCCCTGTAGACCCCCAACCCTTGTTGATCCCCAGTCCCAAGGATCTCCCACCCCAAGGATCCCAAATCACTGGGGATCCCAAATCCCAAGGGTCCCAAATCCCAAGGGTCCCAAATCCCAAGGGTCACCATCGCAAGGGGCACCAGTCCCGAGGATCCCAAATCCCAAGGGTCACGAGCCCCAAGGATCCCCAATCCCTGTGGATCCCCAAACCCCTTTGGCCCCCAAACCCCTGTGGATCCTGAATGCCTTTGGACCTCCAATCCCAAGGACCCCCCAATCCCAAATCCTCTCGATTGGGATGATCCCAAACCCCTTTGGCTCCCAACCCCTTTGTCCCCAAACCCCTTTGTCCCCAACCCTTTGGCTCCCAACCCCCTTTGTCCCCGCTCCCCCAGGCCATCGAGGAGGGCACCCTGGAGGAGATCGAGGAGGAGGTCCGGCAGAAGAAATCCTCGCGGAAGCGGAAGCGCGAGCCCGAGGGACCCCCGGGACCCCCGGCGGGCGCCCGCAGCCGCGACAAGGACGAGGAGAGGAGCAAGCAGAAGAAACGGGGGCGGCCCCCGGCCGAGAAGCTGTCCCCAAACCCACCGCCCCTGACCCGCAAGATGCGCAAGATCGTCGACGCCGTCATCAAGTACAAGGACAGGTGAGGAGGACACGTGGGATGGGGGGTTCCTGGGGGTTCCTGGGGGTCCCAGGTGGTCCTGAGGTTCCTGGATGTTCCTGGTCGTCATCAAGTACAAGGACAGGTGAGGAGGACACGTGGGATGGGGGGTTCCTGGGGGTTCCTGAGGGTCCCAGGTGGTCCTGAGGGTTCCTAGAGGTTCCTGGTGGTGCTGGTTGTCATCAAGTACAAGGACAGGTGAGGAGGACACGTGGGATGGGGGGTTCCTGGGGGTTCCTGAAGGTTCTTGAGTCTTCTTGAGGGTTCCTGGAGGTTCCTGGGGGTTCTGGAGGTTCTTGAGGGTTCCTGGTCGTCATCAAGTACAAGGACAGGTGAGGAGGACACGTGGGATGGGGGGTTCCTGGGGGTTCCTGAGGGTTCCTGAGGGTCCTAGGTGGTCCTGAGGTTCCTGGAGGTTCCTGGTCGTCATCAAGTACAAGGACAGGTGAGGAGGACACGTGGGATGGGGGGGTTCCTGGGGGTTCCTGGGGGGTTCTGGAGGTTCATGGAGGTTCTGGAGGTTCGGCAGGTTCCTGGTCGTCATCAAGTACAAGGACAGGTGAGGAGGACACGTGGCCGTGGGGGTTCCTGGGGGTTCCTGGAGGGTCCCAGGTGGTCCTGAGGTTCCTGAGGGTTCCTGGAGGTTCTGGAGGTTTCTGGGGGTTCCTGAGGGTTCCTGGATGTTCCTGGTCGTCATCAGGTACAAGGACAGGTGAGGAGGACACGTGGTCATGGGGGGTTCCTGGGGGTTCCTGGGGGTTCTGGAGGTTCAATGAGATGATGAGGATGACGGGTTGATGCCGATGGGATGATGATGATGAGGGTGAGTACAATGGGATGATGATGATGAGGGTGAGGATGATGAGATGATGAGGATGAGGGTGAGGACGATGAGATGTTGATGAGGATGAGTACAACAGGATGATGATGATGATGATGATGATGATGATGAGGGTGAGGACAATGGGATGATGATGATGATGAGGGGGAGGATGATGAGATGTTGATGAGGCTGAGTACAACAGGATGATGATGATGATGATGATGGTGATGATGATGATGATGGTGAGGGGAGGAAGGCCCCCCCCTCACTCCCGTTTCCCCCCGCAGCAGCAGCGGGCGGCAGCTGAGCGAGGTCTTCATCCAGCTCCCGTCCCGCAAGGAGCTCCCGGAGTACTACGAGCTCATCCGCAAGCCCGTGGACTTCAAGAAGATCAAGGTACTGAGAGATCCACCAGGATCCACTGGGATCCATTGAGATCCTCCTGGATCCACCAAGATCCACTGGGATCCTCCTGGGTCCACCAGGATCTACCTGGGTCCTCCTGGGTCCACCGGGATCCTCCTGGGTCCTCCTGGGTCCACCAGGATCCACCAGGATCCTCATGGATCCACTGGGATACACTGAGATCCTCCTGGATCCACCAGGATCCTCATGGGTCCACCTGGATTCACCGGGATCCTCCTGGATCCACCAGGGTCCTCCTGGATTCTCCTGGATCCACCAGGATCCTCATGGGTCCACCTGGATTCACCGGGATCCTCCTGGATTCTCCTGGGTCCACCAGGATCTACTGAGATCCTCCTGGGTCCTCCTGGATCCACTGGGATGCATTGGGATCCACCCGGATCCACCGGGATCCTCTTGGGTCCACCGGGATCCACTGAGATCCTCCTGGGTCCAGCAGGATCCTCCTGGATCCACCGGGGTCCTTCTGGGTCCACCAGGATCCTCATGGATCCACTGGGATACACTGGGATCTTCCTGGGTCCACCAGGATCTACCAGGATCCACTTAGATCCACCAGGGTCCTCCTGGGTCCTCCTGGTTCCTCCCTGACCCGGTTCCTGCCGCCAGGAGCGGATCCGGAACCACAAGTACCGGAGCCTGAACGACCTGGAGAAGGACGTGATGCTGCTGTGCCAGAACGCGCAGACCTTCAACCTGGAGGGGTCTCTGGTAGGGACAGATGTCACCTTGGGGACACCTGGGGTGGCATCTGGGGTGGGATGGACTGGGATGGACTGGGATGGGCTGGGATGGGCTGGAGAAGGACGTGATGCTGCTGTGCCAGAACGCGCAGACCTTCAACCTGGAGGGCTCCCTGGTAGGGACAGATGTCACCTTGGTGACACCTTTGGTGACATCTGGGGTGGGATGGCACCTTGGGTGACATCTGGGATGGACTGGGATGGACTGGGATGGGCTGGAGAAGGACGTGATGCTGCTGTGCCAGAACGCGCAGACCTTCAACCTCGAGGGCTCCCTGGTAGGGACAAATGTCACCTTGGGGACACCTGGGGTGACATCTGGGGTGACATCTGGGGTGGCATCTGGCTGGGGTGGCACCTGGGATGGCCTGGAGTGACCAGAGTGACCAGGGATGACCAGGAGTAACCTGGAATGACCAGGGATGTCCTGGAATGACCAGGGTTGACTGGGGATGGCCAGGGGTGACCTGGAATGACCAGGGATGACCAGAACTGACCAGGGGTGACCAGAGTGACCAGGACTGGCCTGACTGACCAGAAATGACCAGGAGTGACCAAGCGTGACCAGGATTGACCAGGGGTGACCAGAGTGACCAGGGGTGACCAGAGTGACCAGGACTGACCAGGGGTGACCAGAGATGACCAAAGGTGACCAGGAGTGACCAGGGATGACCAGGACTGACCAGAGTGACCAGGGATGATCAGGGGTGACCAGGAGTGACCAGAATGACCAGGGATGATTAGGACTGACCAGGGGTGACCAGAGTGACCAAAGGTGACCAGGGGTGACCAGGGATGACCAGGACTGACCAGAGTGACCAGGGATGATCAGGGGTGACCAGAGTGACCAAAGGTGACCAGGGGTGACCAGGGGTGACCAGGACGGACCAGAGTGACCAGGGATGATCAGGGGTGACCAGGGATGACCAGAGATGACCAGGGGTGACCAAGAATGACCAAGAATGACCAGAACTGACCAGGGGTGACCAGAGATGACCAGAGTGACCAGGGATGATCAGGGGTGACCAGAGGTGACCAAAGGTGACCAGAGTGACCAGAGTGACCAGGATTGCCCCGCAGATCTACGAGGACTCCATCGTGCTGCAGTCGGTGTTCACCAGCGTGCGGCAGAAGGTGGAGAAGGAGGAGGAGAGCGACGGCGAGGAGAGCGAGGAGGAGGAGGAGGGAGAGGAGGAAGGATCCGAGTCCGAGGGTGGGCCGGGGGCTGGGGTCCCTGGGATCCGTGGGGTGGGATCCGTGGGGTGGGATCCATGGGATTGATGGGATTGATGGGATGGGATCAATGGGATTGATTGAATGGGATCAATGGGATGGGGTCAGGATGGGATCAATGGGATTCATGGGATGGGATCAGGATGAGATCAATGGGATGGGATCTGGGATGGGATCAGAGGCTCAGGATCACTGGGATGGGATCGGGATGGGATCTGGGATGGGATTGGGATGGGATCACTGGGATGGGATCAGGATGGGATCAGAGGCTCGGGGTCACTGGGATGGGATTGGGATGGGATCAGGATGGGGTCAGAGGCTGACCGGGAGCTCGGGGTCACTGGGTTGGGGTCAATGGGATCCATGGGATGGGATCAATGGGATTCATGGGATGGGATCAGGATGAGATCAATGGGATGGGATCTGGGATGGGATCAGAGGCTCGGGATCACTGGGATGGGGTCACTGAGATGGGATCAATGGGATGGGGTCACTGGGATGGGATCTGGGATGGGATCAGAGGCTCGGGATCACTGGGATGGGGTCACTGAGATGGGATCAATGGGATGGGGTCAGGATGGGGTCAGAGGCTCAGGCTGACCAGGAGCTCGGGGTCACTTGGATGGGATCTGGGATGGGATCAGTGGGATGGGATCTGGGATGGGGTCACTGGGATGGGATTGGGATGGGATCTGGGATGGGATCATTCAGAGCCTCAGGCTGACCGGGAGCTCGGGGTCCCTGGGATGGGATCTGGGATGGGGTCGGGATGGGATCACTGGGATGGGGTCACTGGGATGGGATCACTGGGATGGGGTCACTGGGATGGGATCACTGGGATGGGATCGGGATGGGGTCAGAGGCTGACCCGGAGCTCGGGGTCCCTGGGATGGGATCAATGGGATCCATGGGATGGGATCAATGGGATCAGGATGGGGTCAGAGGCTGACCCGGAGCTCGGGGTCACTGGGATGGGATCAATGGGATCCATGGGATGGGATCAATGGGATCGGGATGGGGTCAGAGGCTGACCCGGAGCTCGGGGTCACTGGGATGGGATCAATGGGATCCATGGGATGGGATCAATGGGATCGGGATGGGGTCAGAGGCTGACCCGGAGCTCGGGGTCACTGGGATGGGATCAATGGGATCCATGGGATGGGATCAATGGGATCGGGATGGGGTCAGAGGCTGACCCGGAGCTCGGGGTCCCCAGCCCGCTCGGTGAAGGTGAAGATCCGCCTGGGCCGCAAGGAGAAGGTTCCGGAACGCGGGAAGGGGCGGCGCCGGGGGGGGCGCGGGGGGCGCCCCAAGCCCCTCCTGAGCGACGACGAGAGCGAGGACGAGCAGGAGGAGGTGAGGGGGCCCGGGGACCCCCAGATCCCATCCTGACCCCCAAATCCTGATCCCCCCAATCCTGAACCCCAAATCCCATCCTGAACCCCAAATCCTGACCCCAAATCCTGACCCCAAATCCTGATCCCCAAATTCCATCCTGAACCCCAAATCCTGACCCCAAAATCCTGGCCCTCAAATCCTGGCCCCCAAATCCTGATCCCCCAAATCCTGGCCCCCAAATCCTGAATCCCCCAAATACGGAACCCCAAATCCCATCCTGAACCCCAAATACTGATCCCCAAATCCTGAACCCGAAATCCCATCCTGACCCCCAAATCCAAATCCTCAAATCCTGATCCCCCAATCCCATCCTGACCCCAAATCCTGATCCCTCAAATCCTGAACCCCAAATCCTGAACCCCAAATCCTGATCCCCCAAATCCTGATCCCCCAAATCCTGACCCCCAAATCCTGAACCCGAAATCCCATCCTGACCCCAAATCCTGACCCCCAAATCCTGACCCCAATTCCTGACCCCCAGATCCTGGCCCCCAAATCCCATCCTGAACCCCAAATCCTGACCCCCAAATCCTGAACCCCAAAATCCCGAACCCCAAATCCTGAACCCCAAATCCCGAACCCCAAATCCTGAACCCCCCAAACCCCAAATCCCGAACCCCAAATCCTGAACCCCCAAATCCCAAACCCCAGACCCCAAACCCCAAATCCCGAACCCCAAATCCTGAACCCCCCAAACCCCAAATCCCGAACCCCAAATCCTGAACCCCCAAATCCCAAACCCCAGACCCCAAACCCCAAATCCCAAACCCCAAATCCTGATCCCAAATCCCAAACCCCAAATCCTGACCCCCAAAATCCCGAACCCCAAATCCCAAACCCCAAATCTTGAATCCCCCAAACCCCAAAATCCCAAATCCCAAACCCCAAATCCTGAATCCCCCAAATCCCAAACCCCAGACCCCAAACCCCAAATCCTGAATCCCCCAAATCCCAAACCCCAAATCCTGAACCCCAAATCCTGAATCCCCCAAACCCCAAAATCCCAAACCCCAAATCCCAAACCCCAAATCTTGAATCCCCCAAATCCCAAATCCCGACCCCTTCTCCCCCTCCAGGATCGCTCCGGCAGCGGCACCGAGGACGACTGACCCCAAACATTCCACGGCTCCAGACCTCTGTACCCCCCAAAACCCCCCCCGAGCCCCCCAGAAATCCCCCCAAATTCCCCCTCCCCCGTAGCTCCGACGGCAGCGACGCCGGAATTCCCGAAAAATCCCAAAAATCCTGAAAATCCCCCAAAAACAACCCCAACCCTGCCCGTATTTATACCAGAGCCGGCGCTGGGTCAGCCCAGGGGGGGCTGGGTTGGCCTGGGGGGTCCAGCTGGGCTTGGCCCGGGTTGGCCCAGGTGGTCCCAGATTGTCCCAGATCCGGATTGTCCCAAATTTGGAGGGTCCAGACCATCCTGGGTGGTCCTAAATCCATCCTGGGTCGTCCTAAATCCATCCTGGGTGGTCCTAAACCTTCTTGGATCAACAAAAATCCATCCTGGATCATCCTAATTCCATTCTGGGCTTGGCCCGGGTTGGCCCAGGTGGTCCCAGGTTGTCCCAGATCCAGATTGTCCCAAATTTGGAGGGTCCAGACCATCCTGGGTGGTCCCAAATCCATCCTGGGTTGATCCTAAATCCATCCTGGATCATCCTAAATCCATCCTGGATTAGCCCAGGAGGTCCTGGGTTGGCCTGGGGATCCAGCTGGGCTTGGCCCGGGTTGGCCCAGGTGGTCCTGGGTCCAGATTGTCCCAAATTTGGAGGGACAGACCAACCTGGGTGGTCCCAAATCCATCCTGGGTTGATCCTAAATCCATCCTGGATAATCCCAAATCCATCCCAGGTCAGCCCAGGGGGGCCTGGGTTGGCCTGGGGGGTCCAGCTGGGCTTGGCCTGGGTTATTTCAGGTGGTCCCAGATCCAGATTGTCCCAAATTTGGAGGGTCCAGACCAACCTGGGTGGTCCTAAATCCATCCTGGGTGGTCCTAAATCTTCTTGGATCAACAAAAATCCATCCTGGATCATCCTAATTCCATTCTGGGCTTGGCCCGGGTTGGCCCAGGTGGTCCCAGGTTGTCCCAGATCCAGATTGTCCCAAATTTGGAGGGTCCAGACCATCCTGGATCGTCCTAAACCTTCTTGGATCACCTTAAATCCATCCTGGATAAGCTTAAACCCACCGGGATCATCTTAAACCCTCCTGGATCATCCTAAATCCATCCTGGGTTGGTCCTAAACCCATCCTGGATCATCCTAAATCCTCTTGGATCACCCTAAATCCATCCTGGGTGGTTCTAAATCCTCTTGGATCATCTTAAACCTTCTTGGATCATCCTAAATCCATCCTAGGTTGGTCCTAAAACCTTCTGGATCATCTTAAACCCTCCTGGATCATCCTAAATCCATCCTGGGTTGGTCCTAAATCCATTCTGGGTCATCCTAAATCCTCCTGGATCACCTTAAATCCATCCTGAGTTGGTCCTAAATCCTCTTGGATCATCTTAAATCCTCTTGGATCATCCTAAATCCATCCTATGTTGGTCCTAAATCCATCCTGGGTTATCCTAAACCCTCCTGGATCATCCTAAATCCATCCTGGATCATCTTAAACCCTCCTGGGTTGGTCCTAAATCCATCCTGGATCACCCCAAATCCATCCTGGATCACCTTAAACCCATCCTGGATAAGCTTAAACCCATCTTGGATCATCCTAAATCCACCCTGGGTGATCCTAAACCCACCTGGATCATCCTAAATCCTCTTGGATCTTCTTAAATCCATCCTGGGTTGGTCCTAAATCCATCCTGGATCATCCTAAACCCTTCTGGATCATCCTAAATCCTCTTGGATCTTCTTAAATCCATCCTGGGTTGGTCCTAAATCCATCCTGGATCATCTTAAACCCATCTGGATCATCCTAAATCAATCCTGGATCATCCCAAATCCATCCTGGGTGGTCCTAAATCCTCTTGGATTATCCCAAATCCATCCTGGATCTCCTTAAATCCATCCTGGGTTGGTCCTAAATCCATCCTGGATCATCTTAAACCCATCTGGATCATCCCAAACCCACCCTGGGTCACCCTAAGTCCACCCTGGATCAGCTGAGCTCAGCCTTGGACAGTCCCGGATCATCTCCCCCCATCCTGGGTGGTCCCGGCCCCTCCCCCACCCCCCCCACCCCCCACCCGGCCCCTCCCCCCGGCGCTGTCGCTGCCCCTGGATTCCCAGCAGCCGAGAATTAATTAATAAATTAATCCAACGGGAGCCGAGTCCACAATTAATTCATGAGTTAATTAATCCGGGGCGGGGGGGGGGATTGGGGTTCCTGAGGAGTTTTTGGGGCGGTTTGGGGGATTTTGGGGTTCCTGAGGAGTTTTTGGGGTGGCTTTGGGGATTTTGGGGTTCCTGAGGAGTTTTTGGGGCGGTTTGAGGGATTTTGGGGCTCGCTGGGGGGGGGGGAAATTTGGGTTCCAGAAGAGTCTCGGGGTCGTTTTTGGGGGTGACTTTGGGGATTTTGGGGTTCCTGAGGAGTTTTTGGGGTGGCTTTGGGGATTTTGGGGTTCCTGAGGAGTTTTTGGGGTGACTTTGGGGATTTTGGGGTTCCTGAGGAGTTTTTGGGGTGACTTTGGGGATTTTGGGGTTCCTGAGGAGTTTTTGGGGGCAGTTTGGGGGATTTTGGGGCTCCCTGGGGAGGGAAATTTGACTTTCTGAGGCGATTTTGGGGCTCCCTGAGGCGATTTTGGGGCTCCCTGAGGGGGGAAATTTGGGTTCCAGAAGAGTCTTGGGGGCGTTTTTGGGGTGACTTTGGGGTTCCTGAGGAGTTTTTGGGGTGACTTTGGGGATTTTGGGGCTCCCTTGGGGAGGTTTTGGGGCTCCCTGAGGGGGGAAATTTGGCTTCCTGAGGAGTTTTTGGGGTGATTTTGGGACTTTTGGGACTCCCTGAGGGTTTGGGGTGACCCCGGGGGGGAAATTTGGGTTCCTGAGGCGATTTTGGGGCTCCCTGAGGGGGGAAATTGGGGTTCCGGAAGAGTCTCGGGGTCGTTTTTGGGGTGACTGGGGATTTTTGGGGTTCCTGAGGAGTTTTTGGGGATGATTTGGGGATCCCTGGGTGGAATTTGGAGTTCCAGAGGAGTTTTTGGGGCGATTTTGGGGCTCCCTGGGAATGGAAAATGGGAAAATGGAGCCCCTTCCTCCTTTTCCCTCCCTTTATCCCGGATTTCCTCCAATTATCCTGGTTTTTCCCTCCCGCTTTTCCTCCCTTTATCCCGGTTTCCTCTCCGAATTTTCCCGCCCCTCATTCCCGGTTTTCCCTCCCTCATTCCCGGTTTTCCTTTCCCTCATTCCCGGATTTCCCTCCCGCTTTTCCTCCCTTTATCCCGGTTTCCCTCCCGGTTTTTCCCACCCTCATTCCCGGTTTTCCCTCCCGCTTTTCCTCCGTTTTTTTCCGGATTTCCCTCCCGGTTTTTCCCTCCCTCATTCCCGATTTTCCTTTCCCTCATTCCCGGTTTTTCCCCTCTCCCTTTTCCTCCCTTTATCCCGCATTTCCCTCCCGGTTTTCCCTCCCTCATTCCCGGTTTTCCCTCCCGCTTTTCCTCCCTTTATCCCGGTTTTCCCTCCCGGTTTTCCTTCCCTCATTCCCGGTTTTCCCTCCCGCTTTTCCTCCGTTTTCCCTCCCGCTTTTCCTCCCTTTATCCCGCATTTCCCTCCCGCTTTTCCTCCGTTTTTCCCGGTTTCCCCACCCGCTTTTCCTCCCTTTATCCCGGTTTTCCCTCCCGGTTTTCCTCCCTCATTCCCGGATTTCCCTCCCGGTTTTCCTCCGTTTTTCCCGGTTTCCCTCCCGGTCTCCCCACCCCGTTTTCCTCCCTTTATCCCGGATTTCCCTCCCGTTTTCCCCTCCCGGTTTTCCCCCGTTTTTCCCGGATTTCCCCCCCGCTTTTCCCCCGTTTTTCCCGGATTTCCCCCCCGCTTTCCCTCCGTTTTTCCCGCTCCTTTTCCCGCCCCTTTTCCCGCCCCCATTCCCGCTTTTCCCGCCCCTCCCTCGCCCTTTTTGAACGCCCCGAGCTCCGCCCCCCGCCCGTTAAATGGGGCCCGGCGGGACCCGCGGCCACGGGGACACCGGGGCCAGAACACCGGGAGCCAGAACCGGGGCCAGAACCGGGAACCAGAACCAGAACCGGGATCAGAAACGGGGTCAGAAACGGGATCAGAAACGGCACCGGGAGCGATCGGAACCGGGACCGGGATCGGGAACAGGAGCGACCGGGACCGGGATTAGCACCGGGATCAGAACCGGGACTGGGAGCGATCGGGACCGGGATTAGAACCGGAATTAGAACCGGAACCGGGATCGGGATCAGCACCGGGAGCGGGATAAAACCCGGGATTAGCACCGGGATCGGCACCGGGAGCGATCAGGACCGGGATAAAACCCGGGATAAACACCGGGATTAGCACCGGGAGCGACCGGGACCGGCACCGGAACCGGGAAAAACACCGGGATCGGTCGGGAGCTCCCGGATCGCTCCAAGCCCCGGCTCCGCTCCCGAAGCGCGGCTGGAAAAGCGGGACGGGACCGAAAGCAGAGCCCGGGACCGGCGGAAAAGAACCGGGAACGGCCGGGATGGGACCCGGGACCACCGGGAGGGGACCCGGGACCGCCGGGAGAAGCTCCGGGACCACCGGGAGGGGACCCGGGACCACCGGGAGCGGACCCGGGACCACCGGGAGCAGCTCCGGGACCACCGGGAGCGGACCCGGGACCACCGGGAGCGGACCCGGGACCACCGGGAGCAGCTCCGGGACCACCGGGAGCGGACCCGGGACCACCGGGAGCGGACCCGGGACCACCGGGAGCAGCTCCGGGACCACCGGGAGGGGATTTGGGAGCACCGGGACCACCGGGATCCTCCTGCTCCTCCTGGCAGCGGCGGCGGCGACACCGACCACAGGTGAGGGGGGAGAGGAGCCCCCAAAATCCCCCCCGGGACCCCCAAAATCCCCTCAAAATCCGCCCCAGGACCCCCCAAAATCCCCTTAAATTCACCCCAGGACCCTCAAATTCACTCCGGGACCCCCAAAATCCTTCTCGGGACCCCCAAAATCCGCCCCAGGGTCAGTCCAGGACCCCCAAAATCCTCCCCAGGACACCAAAATCTCCCCCCGGGACCCCCAAAATCGCCCCTTAAACACCCCAGGACCCCCAAAATCCGCCCCAGGACCCCCAAATCCCCCCCAAGAACGCCCAAAATCCCACCCGAGACCCCCAAAATTCTCCCAAAACCCCCAAAAATTCCCCCTCGAACCCCCCAGGACCCCCAAAATCGCCCCAAATCCCCCCCGGGACCCCCAAAATCCGCCCCAGGTCCCCCCCACGTGTCACGGCCCCGCCCCAGCCGCTGCGAGGCCACGCCCACTCAGCCCCACCCGCCCCGGGGAGAACCAATCAGCGCGCGGGGTTCGCCCCGCCCCGCGACGGACGCGGCTCTGATTGGCCGAGCTCAGACTGGCCACCGGAGGGGGCGTGGCTTGGGGCAGCCAATCAGAGCGCGGCGCGCGGGGAGGGCGCGCCCGGGTGGGGCCGGAACGGGGGAAAAAAATCGGAATAAAAACCTCAAAAAATGGGGAAAAAACGCAAAGAAATGGGGAAAAAAGCACAAAAAATGGGAAAAAGGCAAAAAAATGAGGGGGGAAAAGGCAAAAGTGGGAGACGGAAGCAAAAATTTGGGATTAAAATCGGCCCAAAACAGGGAGGAACCGCCCCAAAAGTTGGGGTCAAACTCCGGGATTGGAGCGGAAGTTTCCAAAGGGGGCGGAGCTCTGGAAATGGGGAGAAAAAACAAAAAAATGGGAAAAAAGTAAAAAAATGGGGATAAGATATCTCAAAATGGGGAGAAAAAACAAAAAAAAATGGAGAAAAATATCTAAAAAATGGGGATTAAAACCATAAAAATGGGAAAAATGTCCCGAAATTCAGATTTAGTCAAATTGTATTCAAATTTTATTCAGATTTTGCTCAAATTTATTTCAAATTTTGTTCAGATTTTATTCATATTTTGTTCAGATTTTGTTAAAATTTTATTCCAATTTTATTCCCATTTTATTCAGATTTTTTTCAATCTTTATTCAAATTATATTCAACTTTTATTCCCATTTTATTCAGACTTCATTCAAATTTTATTCAAATTTTAATCAAACTTTAGTCAAATTATTTTCAAATTTTATTCAAATTTTTTCAAATTGTATTCAATTTTATTCAGATTTTTAAAACTTTATTCAAATTGTATTCAAATTGTATTCAAATTTTGTTCAAATTTTATTCCAATTTTATTCCAATTTTGTTCACATTTTTTCAAACTTTGTTCAAATTATATTCAAATTTTTATCAAATTTTATTCTGATTTTATTCAGATTTTATTCACACTATATTCAAATTATATTCAAAATTTCATTAAAATTATTCAAATTTATTCAAATTTTATTCACATTTTATTTAAATTTTATTCAAACTTTATTCAAATTTTATTCAGATCATGTTCATATTTTATTCACATTTTATTCACATTTTGTTCAAATTATATTCAAATTTTATTCCCATTTTATTCAAACTTTAACCAAATTATATTCAAATTTTTATCAAATTTTATTCCGATTTTATTCAAATTTTAGTGAAATTTTATTCAAACTTTATCAAACTATATTCAAATTTTATTCAAAAAATTTATCAAATTTTAATCCGATTTTATTCAGATTTTGTTCTCAACTTTTCTCAAATTTTATTCGAATTTTATTCGAATTTTATTCGAATTTTCTTCAGATTATGTTCATATTTTATTCAAATTTTATTCACATTTTGTTCAAATTATATTCACATTTTATTCAGCTTTATTCAACCTTTATTCAAAATTTAGTCAAATTTATTCAAATTTTATTCAAAATTCGTTCAAATTTTATTCACATTTTGTTTAAATTATATTCAAATTATATTCAAATTATATTCAAATTAAAATTTTTTTCTCTCTCCCCCTTTCCGCAGCCCCCTCCCCGTGCCCCCCCGACCACCTCCAGTGCGGCGACCTCTCGTGCCTGTCGCGACATTTCCAGTGCGACGGGGACCGCGATTGCCCCGACGGCCGCGACGAGCGCGGCTGCGCCCCTCCCCCCGCCGGCCCCTCCCCTCCCCCCCCCGCCCTGCCCCCCCTCCTCGTTCCGCTGTCGCGACAGCAGCTGCGTGCCGCGCCTCTGGCTCTGCGACGGCGAGCGCGACTGTCGCGACGGCGAGGATGAGGAGGGGTGCGCGCCCCGCCCCCCCCAGCCCTGCCCCCCCCTGCAGTTCTCCTGCGGGTCCGGCGAGTGCGTCACCAGGAGGTGGCGCTGCGACGGCAGCCCCGACTGTCGCGACAGCTCCGACGAGCTGGGGTGCCGTGAGTCGGGGGATGGGATATACTGGGAGGGACTGGGAGGGACTGGGAGGGGACTGGGATAAACTGGGATGGACTGGGAGGGGCTGGGAGCAAACTGGGAGGGACTGGGAGGGGACTGGGAGGGACTGGGAGCAAACTGGGATAAACTGGGAGGGGCTGGGAGGGACTGGGAGGGACTGGGAGGGGGTTGGGTCCCCTCTGACCCCGCCCCATTTCCCCTTTAGCCCCGCCCATTCCCATTAGCCCCACCTATTTCTCTTTAGCCCCGCCCATTCCCGCTAGCCCCACCCAATTATCTTTAGCCCCGCCCATTCCCACTAGCCCCACCCATTTATCTTTAGCCCCGCCCATTCCCACTAGCCCCACCCAATTATCTTTAGCCCCGCCCATTCCCACTAGCCCCACCCATTTATCTTTAGCCCCGCCCATTCCCACTAGCCCCACCCATTTCTCTTTAGCCCCGCCCATTCCCATTAGCCCCACCCATTTCCCTTTAGCCCTGCCCATTCCCATTAGCCCCGCCCATTTCTCTTTAGCCCCACCCATTCCCATTAGCCCCACCCATTTATCTTTAGCCCCGCCCATTCCCATCAGCCCCACCCATTTCCCTTCAGCCCCGCCCATTCCCATTTAACCCCACCCATTCCCATTAGCCCCACCCATTCCCCTAGCCCCGCCCATTCCCATTTAACCCCACCCATTCCCATTCAGCCCCACCCATTTCTCTTTAGCCCCACCCATTCCCATTAGCCCCACCCATTTCTCTTTAGCCCCGCCCATTCCCACTAGCCCCACCCATTTCTCTTTAGCCCCGCCCATTCCCACTAGCCCCACCCATTTCTCTTTAGCCCCGCCCATTCCCCTAGCCCTGACTCGGCCCCTGCTCTGACCCCGCCCCTCCCCGCTCTGACCCCGCCCCTCTCCCCGTTAGCCCCGCCCCCGCCGTGCCCCCCCGGGCAGTTCCGCTGCCGGGACCGGCGCTGCATCCCCGCGGAGCGCGCGTGCGACGGGACCCGCGACTGCCGCGAGGGGGACGACGAGGAGGCGTGTCCTGAGGGTGGGGGCGGGGCCGGGGAGGGGCGTGTCCTGAGGGTGGGGGCGGGGCCGGGGAGGGGCGTGTCCTGAAGGTGGGGGCGGGGACGGGGGCGTGTCCTGAGGGTGGGGGCGGGGCCGGGGAGGGGCGTGTCCCGAGGGTGGGGGCGGGGCGTGTCCTGAGGGTGGGGGCGGGGCCGGGGGCGTGTCCCGATGGTGGGGTGGGGCTGGGGAAGGGGCGGGGCCCGGGGCTGAGGGAGGGGCTGGGGGAGGGGCTAAGGGAAGGGCCTGTCCCCAGGGTGGGGGCGGGGCCCGAGGGTGGGGGAGGGGTCTGGGGGGATTTTGGGGGGGACTTGGGGGGATCTGGGGGGATTTGGGGGGTCCTGGGGTTTTTTTGGGGTTTTTTTTTTTTGGGGCGGGTTTGGGGTTTTTTGGGGGGAGTTTTTAGGGGGTCCTGGGGGGAGTTTTTGGGGGTTTTTTTTTTGGGGGGGGAGTTGTTTTTTTTTTGTTTTGTTTTTGTTTTTTTGGGGGGGTTGGTTTTTTTTGGGGGGGGGGTTTGGGGGTATTTTTTTGGGGGGGGGGTTGTTTTTGGTGTTTTTTTTGGGGTATTTTTTTTGGGGGGGGTTGTTTTTTGGGGGGGTCTCTCCCTCCTTGACCCCCCCCTCCCCCCCTTTTCTCCCCCCCCCCAGCCCCGCCCTGCGCCCCCCCCCGCGCGGTTCCGCTGCCGCTCGGGCGAGTGCATCGCGCTGGAGCGCGTGTGCGACGGGCGCCGCCACTGCCGCGACTGGTCCGACGAGCCGCTCAAGGAGTGCGGTGAGCCGGGGGGCGGGACCCCCCCGAAACAGCCAAAAACCCCCCCAAAAAAAAACCCCCAAAAAAATCCCCCCCAAAATGCCCCAAAACAACCCAAAAATGCCCCAAAAAACCCCCCAAAACAACCCAAAAACTGCCCCAAAACAACCCAAAAACAACCCAAAAAAACTAAAATCTGCCCCAAAACCAAACCAAAACTCCCCCCAAAACAACCCCAAACCCCCCAAAAAATACCCCAAACCTGCCCCAAAAAAAACCCAAAAAATACCCAAAAACAACCCCGAAAACAGCCCAAAAAAACCCCCAAAAAATCATCCAAAATAGCCCCAAAACCTGCCCCAAAAACAACCCCAAAAACTGCCCCCAAAACAACCCAAAAAAATCCCAAAAAATCCCTGAAAACTGGCCCAAAAAACAAAAAAAAATACCCCAAAACCAACCCTGAAAACAGCCCAAAAAACCCCCCAAAAATAACCCCAAAACAACCCAAAAACAACCCCAAAAACCCCCCGAAAACAGCCCAAAAAAACCCAAACCCCCAAAAATCCCCCAAACCGCCCCAAAAATACCCCCAAAAACTGCCCCAAAACTCCCCCCAAAACCAGCCCAAAAAACCTCAAAAAATCCCACAAAACTGCCCCAAAACAATCCAAAAAATCCCGAAAATCCCCAAAAACTGCCCCCCAAAAAACCCCCAAAAACTCCCCAAAAACCCCCCAAAAAGAACCCACAAAACCTCCCAAAAAACCCCAAAAACCGCCCCGAAACAACCCAAAACCAGCCCCAAAACTGCCTCAAAAACAACCCCAAAAAGTGCCCAAAACCCCCCCAAAAACAACCCCAAAAAAAAACCCCAAAATCCCCCCAAAATTCCCCCAAAAACCCCCCAAAACTGCCCCCAAACCCTCCCAAAATGTCCCAAAAATCCCCCAAAATCTCCCCAAAAACAACCCCAAAAAGATCCCAAAAATAACACAAAAACCCCCCAAAATCCCCCAAAAAATCCCCCCAAACCCCCCTCACTTCCTCCTTCCCCACCATTTTGGGGTTGAGATTTTGGGATTTCGGGATTTTTGGAGTTTTAGATTTGGGGATTTTTGGGATTTCTGGTTTTTGGGAATTTGGGGCTTTGGGATTTTTGTGATTTTTATGATTTCCGATTTTTGTGATTTTTGATTTTGGGGATTTTTGGGTTGGAATTTTGGGATTTTTGGGATTTTTTGGGCTGAGGATTTGGAGGTTTTGGGATTTTTTGGAGTCTGGGCTTTTGGGATTTTGTGATTTTTTTTGGCTTTTGGGGTTGGAATTTTGAGATTTTTGGGATTTTTGCGGTGGGGATTTGGGGATTTTGGCATTTTTGGAGTCTGGGTTTTTGGGATTTGGGGATTTTTATGATTTTTATGATTTCTGGTTTTTGGGATTTTTCGCTTTTGGGGTTTTTGTGATTTTTGTGATTTTGGGGGTGGAATTTTGTGATTTTTTGAATTTTTGCGGTGGGGATTTGGGTTTTTTTTGTGATTTTTTTTGGGATTTTGGCATTTTTGGGGTCTGGGCTTTTGGAATTTGGGGAATTTTGGGGAATTTTTGTAATTTTTTGGTGATTTTCCCCCCCAGGAGTGACCGAGTGCCTGCAGGGGGCTGGGGGCTGCTCCCACGGCTGCCGGGACCCCCAAAATCCCCCCAAAAACCCCAAAATCCCCCAAAACTTCCCCACCTCCTCCTCCCTGAGATTTTGGAGGTTGAGATTTTGGGATTTTGGGATTTTTGGAGTTTTAGATTTGGGGATTTTTGGGATTTCTGGTTTTTGGGATTTCTGGGTTTTAGGATTTCTGGTTTTTGGGTTTTGGGGCTTTTGGGGTTTTGTGATTTTGGGATTTTTGGGATTTCTGATTTTTATGATTTCTGATTTTTCTGATTTTGGGATTGGAATTTTGAGATTTTTGGAATTTTTGCGGTGGGGATTTGGGTTTTTTTGGGATTTTTTTTGGGATTTTGGCATTTTTGGGGTCTGGGCTTTTGGGATTTGGGGAATTTTGGGGAATTTTTGTAATTTTTTGGTGATTTCTCCCCCAGGAGTGAACGAGTGCCTGCAGGGGGCTGGGGGCTGCTCCCACGGCTGCCGGGACCTCCCGGTGGGCTTCGAGTGCCGCTGCCCCCCCGGGCTGGGGCTGGGCCCCGACAACCGCACCTGCCACGGTGGGTGACCCCAAAACACCCTGAAATCACCCAAAATACCCTCAAAGGGAAAAAACAGCAGAAATCCCCCAAAATCCCCAAAAATCCCCCAAAAATCCCCTCAAAATCGCCTCAAAATCCCCAAAAATCCCCTCAAAATCGCCTCAAAACCGGGCAGAAATGGCCCAAAATATATAAAAATATCCTAAAATAACCCAAAATATTCTGAAAGGGAAAAAACAGCAGAAATCCCCCAAAATCCCCAAAAATCCCCCCAAAATCCCATCAAAATCGCCTCAAAATCGCCTCAAAATCCCCAAAAATCCCCCAAAATCGCCTCAAAATCCCCAAAAATCTCCCCAAAATCCCCAAAAATCCCCCCAAAATCCCATCAAAATCGCCTCAAAATCGCCTCAAAATCCCCAAAAATCCCCCAAAATCGCCTCAAAATCCCCAAAAATCTCCCCCAAAATCCCCAAAAATCCCCTCAAAACTGGCCAGAAATGGCCCAAAATATACAAAAATATCCTAAAATGACCCAAAATACCCTAAAAGGGAAAAAACAGCAGAAATCCCCCAAAAATCCCCAAAAATCCCCTCAAAATCGCCTCAAAACCGGGCAGAAATGGCCCAAAATTTATAAAAATATCCTACAATAACCCAAAATGTCATAAAAGGGAAAAAAATAGCAACAATCCCCCAAAAATCACCTCAAAATCCCCAAAAATCCTCTCAAAACCGGCCAGAAATGGCCCAAAATATACAAAAATATCCTAAAATAACCCAAAATACCCTAAAAGGGAAAAAAAACCAGCAAAAATGCCCCAAAAATCCCCAAAAATCCCCCAAAAATCCCCTCAAAATCGCCTCAAAATCCCCCAAAATCCCCTCAAAATCGCCTCAAAACCGGGCAGAAATGGCCCAAAATATATAAAAATACCCTAAAATAACCCAAAATATTCTAAAAGGGAATAAACAGCAGAAATCACCAAAAATCCCCCAAAAATCCCCCCAAAATCCCATCAAAATCGCCTCAAAATCGCCTCAAAATCCCCAAAAAATCCCCTCAAAATCCCCAAAAATCCCCTCAAAATCCCCAAAAATCGCCTCAAAACTGGCCAGAAAAAGCCCAAAATATACAAAAAATCCTAAAATAACCCAAAATACCCTAAAAGGGGAAAAACAGCAAAAATCCCCTCAAAATCCCCAAAAATCGCCTCAAAATCCCCTCAAAATCCCCTCAAAATCCCCTCAAAATCCCCAAAAATCCCCCCAAAATCCCCTCAAAATGCCCAAAAATCCCCTCAAAACTGGCCAGAAATGGCCCAAAATATACAAAAATATCCTAAAATAACCCAAAATATCCTAAAAGGGAAAAAACAGCAAAAATCCCAAAAAATCCCCTCAAAATCCCCTCAAAATCCCCTCAAAATCCCTAAAAATCCCCCCAAAATCCCCAAAAATCCCCTCAAAACCAGCCAGAAATGGCCCAAAATTTATAAAAATATCCTAAAATAACCCAAAATATTCTAAAAAGGAATAAACAGCAGAAATCCCCCAAAAATCCCCTAAAATCCCCCAAAAATCGCCTCAAAATCGCCTCAAAATCCCCAAAAATCCCCTCAAAATCGCCTCAAAATCAGGCAGAAATGGCCCAAAATATATAAAAATACCCTAAAATAACCCCAAATATTCTAAAAGGGAATAAACAGCAGAAATCACCCAAAAATCCCCAAAAATCCCCCAAAAATCCCCAAAAATCCCCCAAAAATCCCCTCAAAATCCCCTCAAAATCCCCAAAATCCCCTCAAAATCGCCTCAAAACCAGCCAGAAATAGCACAAAATATACAAAAATATCCTACAATAACCCAAAATACCCTAAAAGGGAAAAAATAGCAAAAATCCCAAAAAAATCACCTCAAAATGCCCAAAAATCCCCTCAAAATCGCCTCAAAAGTGGGCAGAAAAGGCCCAAAATATACAAAAAATCCTAAAATAACCCAAAATACCCTAAAAGGGAAAAAAAACCAGCAAAAATGCCCCAAAAATCCCCCAAAATCCCCTCAAAACTGGCCAGAAATAGCCCAAAATATACAAAAATACCCTAAAATAACCCAAAATATCCTAAAAGGGAAAAAACAGCAGAAATCCCCCAAAAATTCCCCCCAAAAATCCCCTCAAAATCGCCTCAAAACCGGGCAGAAATGGCCCAAAATATACAAAAATAGCCTAAAATAACCCAAAATATCCTAAAAGGGAAAAAACAGCAGAAATCACCCAAAATCCCCAAAAATCCCCCCAAAAATCCCCTCAAAATCCCCTCAAAACCAGCCAGAAATGGACCAAAATATACAAAAATATCCTAAAATAACCCAAAATACCCTAAAAGGGAAAAAACAGCAAAAATCCCAAAAAAATCACCTCAAAATCCCCCAAAATCCCCTCAAAATCCCCAAAAATCCCCCAAAATCCCCTCAAAACTGGCCAGAAATGGCCCAAAATATACAAAAATATCCTAAAATAACCCAAAATAACTCCAAAAATATCTCCAAATACACCCTCAAATTATACAAAAAAATCCCCAAAAATATCCCCCAAAATCCCCTCAAAACCAGCCAGAAATGGCCCAAAATATACAAAAATACGGCCAAAATGACCCAAAAATAGCCCAAAATACCCCAAAAAAATGCCCCCAAATACACCTGCAAATTATACAAAAATATCCCCTAAAATATCCCCCAAAATCCCCAAAAATCCCCTCAAAATCGCCTCAAAACTGGCCAGAAACGGCCCAAAATATACAAAAATATGGCCCAAAATGACCCAAAAATAACCCAAAATAACCCCATAAAATATCCCCAAAAATAGCCCCCAAATCCCCCAAAATCCCCCCAAAACCAGCCAGAAATGGCCCAAAATGTGGGAGTTTGGGGTAATTTTGGGTGGATTTGGGGTGATTTTTATGTGATTTTGGGGTGACTTTGTCTGATTTTTATGATTTTTATGTGATTTTGTGTGATTTTTATGTAATTTTCACAGATTTTGTCTGATTTTGGGGTGATTTTCAGGGATTTTGATGTGATTTTCTCTGATTTTGGGACATTTTGGGTGATTTTATCAGATTTCAGGATATTTTGGGGGATTTTGGGTTATTTTCTCTAATTTTAGGATTTTTGGGGTGATTTGGGGATATTTTGGGTAATTTAGGGGTGATTTTAAGGGATTTTGGGTGATTTGCAGGTGATTTTGTGGGATTTTGGGTTATTTTCTCTGCTTTTGGGTGTTTTTGAGGTAATTTTGTTGGATTTTGTGTTATTTTCTCTGCTTTTGGGGTGGTTTTGGGGTGATTTTGTTGGATTTTGGGTTATTTTCTCTGGTTTTGGGGTGATTTTGGGGGTGATTTTGTGGGATTTTGGGGTTATTTTTTCTGATTTTTGGTCATTTTATCTGATTTTGGGGTGATTTTGGGTTATTTTCTCTGCTTTTGGGGTGATTTTGGGTTATTTTCTCTGATTTTGGGATGATTTTGGGGTGATTTTGTGATGATTTTGGGGTGATTTTGGGTCATTTTCTCTGCTTTTGGGTGTTTTTGGGGTGATTTTGTGGGATTTTGGGGTTATTTTGCGGGATTTTGGGATGATTTTGGGGTGATTTTGTGGGATTTTGGGATGGTTTTGGGGTGATTTAGTGGGATTTTGGGGTGATTTTGGGGTGGTTTTGTGGGATTTTGGGGTGATTTTGTGGGATTTTGGGGTGGTTTTGGGGTGATTTAGTGGGATTTTGGGGTGATTTTGTGATGATTTTGGGGTGATTTTGCGGGATTTTGGGGTGGTTTTGGGGTGGTTTTGTGGGATTTTGGGGTGGTTTTGTGGGATTTTGGGGTGATTTTATCTGATTTTGGGGTCTCCCACCCCCTGTGTGCCCCCCAGGCCCCCCCGGGACCCTCCTGGTGGGGACCCGGCACCAGCTCCTGGCCCTGGGGGGTCCCGAGCCCCAAATCCTGCGGGGGTCCCTGAAGCACGCGGCCGCGCTGGAGGCGCACGTCGAGGGGGGGTCCCTGTTCTGGGGGGACCCCAGCGAGGGCCGGATCTACAGGTGAGGGACCCCTCCCCAAATTCCTGTGAGAGCCCCCCCAAATATCTGCATAGCACCCCAAAAAATCCCACCCTGAGACCCCAAAAACCCCCCAAAAATGCCCCCAAAACCCCTCTGGCAACCCCAAATCCTTCCCAAAGACCCCCAGAAACCCAAATCCCCCCAGGACCCCCCTGGGACCCCCAAAATCCCCAACTTGAGACCCCCCAAATCCCCCCCAAAATCCCCCCCAAATCCCCCCCTGGGACCCCCAAAATCCCCCCCAAAATCCCCCCCAAATCCCCCCCAGGGACCCCCAAAATCCCCACCCTGAGACCCCCCAAATCCCCCCCAAAATCCCCCCCAGGGACCCCCAAATCCTGCGGGGGTCCCTCAAGCACATCGAGGGGGGGTCCCTGTTCTGGGGGGACCCCAGCGAGGGCCGGATCTACAGGTGAGGGACCCCTCCCCAAATTCCCAGGGACCCCCCCCCGAAAATATCCCCCTAAGACCCCCAAATTCCTCCCCAAAATCCCCCCCAAAATCCTCCCCAGTGACCCCAAATCCCCCTGGGACCCCTCCCAAAATCCCCACGAGAATCCAAAAACCCCTGGGACCCCCAAATCCCTCCCTGAGACCCCCAAATTCTCCCCAAAATCCCCCTGGGACCCCCCCCCCCCAAAATACCCCTGGGACCCCTAAATCCACCCTGGGACTCCAAGACCCCCAAAATCCCCCCTGAGACCCCCAAATCCCCCCCAAAATTCCCCCCAAATCCCCCCCAGGGACCCCCAAATCCCCCCCAAACCCCCCCAAACCCTCCCAGTCCCCCCAAATCCCCTCCCAGTCCATCCCAGTCCCTCCCAGTCCCTCCCAGTCCCCCCAAACCCCCCCAAACCCCTCCCAGTCCCTCCCAGTCCATCCCAGTCCCTCCCAGTATAACCCAGTCTCCCCCAGAGCCCCCCTGGCCTCGGGCCCGGCCGTGCCGCTGGCGCTGACCCCCGGGATGGCCCTGGACTGGACCCGGCCCAGTATAAACCAGTATAGACCAGTATAACCCAGTATAACCCAGTATAAACCAGTATAAATCAGTATAACCCAGTATAGACCAGTATGACCCAGTATAGACCAGTATAAACCAGTATGACCCAGTGTGACCCAGTATAAACCAGTATGACCCAGTATAACCCAGTATAACCCAGTATGACCCAGTATAAACCAGTGTGACCCAGTAGGACCCAGTGTGACCCAGTATAGACCAGTATAACCCAGTATGACCCAGTATAACCCAGTATAAACCAGTATGACCCAGTATAGACCCAGTATAACCCAGTACGACCCAGTATGACCCAGTATAGACCAGTATAACCCAGTATAGACCAGTATGACCCAGTATAGACCAGTATGACCCAGTATAAACCAGTGTGACCCAGTATGAACCAGTATAACCCAGTATAACCCAGTATAGACCAGTATGACCCAGTATAAACCAGTGTGACCCAGTAGGACCCAATATGACCCAGTGTGACCCAGTATGACCCAGTATAAACCAGTCTTGGCCAAACCCCCCCAAACCCCTCCCAGTCCATCCCAGTCCATCCCAGTCCCCCCAAATCCCCCCCAACCCCCTCCCAGTCCCTCCCAGTCCCTCCCAGTATAACCCAGTCTCCCCCAGAGCCCCGCTGGCCTCGGGCCCGGCCGTGCCGCTGGCGCTGCGCCCCGGCCCGGGCGCTCCGGCCGGGCTGGCCCTGGACTGGACCCGGCCCAGTATAAACCAGTACAGACCAGTATAAACCAGTATAGACCAGTATGACCCAGTATAAACCAGTGTGACCCAGTATAGACCAGTATAACCCAGTATAGACCAGTTTGACCCAGTATAGACCAGTATGACCCAGTATGACCCAGTGTGACCCAGTATAGACCAGTATGACCCAGTATAAACCAGTATAGACCAGTATAACCCAGTATGACCCAGTATAAACCAGTATAGACCAGTATAAACCAGTATGACCCAGTGTGACCCAGTATAGACCAGTATGACCCAGTATAAACCAGTATGACCCAGTATAAACCAGTATGACCCGGTATAACCCAGTATGACCCAGTATGACCCAGTATAGACCAGTGTGACCCAGTATAGACCAGTATGACCCAGTATAAACCAGTGTGACCCAGTAGGACCCAATATGACCCAGTATAAACCAGTGTGACCCAGTATAGACCAGTATAACCCAGTATAACCCAGTATGACCCAGTATAAACCAGTGTGACCCAGTATGACCCAGTATAGACCAGTATAACCCAGTATGACCCAGTATAAACCAGTCTTGGCCAAACCCCCCCGAAACCCCTCCCAGTCCCTCCCAGTCCATCCCAGTCCCCCCTAAACCACCCCAAATCCCCTCCAACCCCCTCCCAGTCCCTTCCAGTCCCTCCCAGTCCCTCCCAGTCCCTCCCAGTATAACCCAGTCTCCCCCAGAGCCCCGCTGGCCTCGGGCCCGGCCGTGCCGCTGGCGCTGAGCCCCGGCCCGGGCGCTCCGGCCGGGCTGGCCCTGGACTGGACCCGGCCCAGTATAAACCAGTATAGACCAGTATGACCCAGTATGACCCAGTATAAACCAGTGTGACCCAGTATAGACCAGTATAAACCAGTATGACCCAGTGTGACCCAGTATAAACCAGTATGACCCAGTATAACCCAGTATAACCCAGTATGACCCAGTATAAACCAGTGTGACCCAGTAGGACCCAGTATAGACCAGTATAAACCAGTATGACCCAGTGTGACCCAGTATAGACCAGTATAACCCAGTATGACCCAGTATGACCCAGTATAGACCAGTATGACCCAGTATGACCCAGTATAACCCAGTATATCCCAGTATATCCCAGTATAACCCAGTATAACCCAGTATGACCCAGTATGACCCAGTATGACCCAGTGTGACCCAGTATAACCCAGTATAACCCAGTATAGACCAGTATGACCCAGTATAGACCAGTACGACCCAGTATGAACCAGTATGAACCAGTACGACCCAGTATGAACCAGTATGAACCAGTATGACCCAGTATGAACCAGTATGACCCGGTATGACCCAGTGTGACCCAGTATAACCCAGTATGACCCAGTATGACCCAGTATGACCCAGTGTGACCCAGTATAGACCAGTATAAACCAGTATGACCCAGTATAGACCAGTATGACCCGGTATAAACCAGTATGACCCGGTATAAACCAGTATGACCCAGTATAACCCAGTCCTCCCCAAACCCCCCCCGAAACCCCTCCCAGTCCATCCCAGTCCCCCCAAATCCCCCCCAAATCCCCCCCAAACCCCTCCCAGTCCCTTCCAGTCCATCCCAGTCCCCCCAAATCCCCTCCAAATCCCCCCCAAACCCCTCCCAGTCCATCCCAATCCCTCCCAGTCCCTCCCAGTCCCTCCCAGTATAACCCAGTCTCCCCCAGAGCCCCCCTGGCCTCGGGCCCGGCCGTGCCGCTGGCGCTGCGCCCCGGCCCGGGCGCTCCGGCCGGGCTGGCCCTGGACTGGACCCGGCCCAGTATAAACCAGTACAGACCAGTATAAACCAGTATAGATCAGTATAGCTCAGTATGACCCAGTATAACACAGTATAAACCAGTGTGACCCAGTATGACCCAGTATGACCCAGTGTGACCCAGTATAACCCAGTATAACCCAGTATAGACCAGTACGACCCAGTATGACCCAGTATAGACCAGTATAACCCAGTATAGACCAGTATGACCCAGTATAAACCAGTGTGACCCAGTAGGACCCAATATGACCCAGTATAAACCAGTATGACCCAGTGTGACCCAGTATAGACCAGTATAACCCAGTATGACCCAGTATAACCCAGTATAAACCAGTATGACCCAGTATAGACCAGTATAACCCAGTATGACCCAGTATGACCCAGTGTGACCCAGTATAGACCAGTATAAACCAGTATGACCCAGTATGACCCAGTGTGACCCAGTATAGACCAGTATAAACCAGTATGACCCAGTATAGACCAGTATGACCCGGTATAAACCAGTATGACCCAGTATGAACCAGTCTTGGCCAAACCCCCCCCAAACCCCTCCCAGTCCCTCCCAGTCCATCCCAGTCCCCCCAAATCCCCTCCAACCCCCTCCCAGTCCCTCCCAGTCCCTCCCAGTATAACCCAGTCTCCCCCAGAGCCCCGCTGGCCTCGGGCCCGGCCGTGCCGCTGGCGCTGCGCCCCGGCCCGGGCGCTCCGGCCGGGCTGGCCCTGGACTGGACCCACGGGCTGCTCTACTGGAGCGAGCCCAACGGCGGCCGCGTGGCCGTGGGCCGGCCCGGGGGCTCCCGGCACCGCACCCTGCACTGGGACCCCCAGAGCCGGCCCTGGGCCCTCGCCGTGGACCCCCAGAATGGGTAGGGGGACCCCCGGAGTGGGGAGGGGGGCGTTGGCATGGGGGGTGATACACAAAATGCACAAAAATAGCCCCAAAATCCATAAAAACTGCCTTAAAATGCACAAAAATGGCCCAAAAATGCACAAAAATAGCCCAAAAGTAGTCCCAAAATGGCCCCAAAATAGCCCTGAAATAACCCCAAAAGAGCCCCAAAATAGCCCCAAAATACACAAAAATAGCCCCAAAATGGCCACAAATTAGCCCCAAAATAACACAAAAATAGCCCCAAATTAGCCCTAAAAGAGCCCCAAAACAGGCCCAAAATACACAAAAATAGCCCCAAAATAACCCCTAAATAGCCCCAAAATGGCCCCAAAATACCTGAAAACTGCCCCAAAATAACTCCAAAATATTCCCAAAATAACCCCAAAATAACCAAAACAGCCCAAAGAGCCCCAAAAATCCCCGGACTGAGCCCAACGGCGGCCGCGTGGCCGTGGGCCGGCCCGGGGGCTCCCGGCACCGCACCCTGCACTGGGACCCCCAGAGCCGGCCCTGGGCCCTCGCCGTGGACCCCCAGAATGGGTAGGGGGACCCCCGGAGTGGGGAGGGGGGCGTTGGCATGGGGGGGTGATACACAAAATACCCCAAAAATAGACCCAAAATCCATGAAAACTGCCTTAAAATGCACAAAAATGGCCCAAAAATGCACAAAAATAGCCCAAAAGTAGTCCCAAAATGCCCCCAAAATAGCCCTGAAATAACCCCAAAAGAGCCCCAAATAAGCCCCAAAATAACCCCTAAATAGCCCCAAAATGGCCCCAAAATACCTGAAAACTGCCCCAAAATAACTCCAAAATATTCCCAAAATAACCCCAAAATAACCAAAACAGCCCAAAGAGCCCCAAAAATCCCCGGACTGAGCCCAACGGCGGCCGCGTGGCCGTGGGCCGGCCCGGGGGCTCCCGGCACCGCACCCTGCACTGGGACCCCCAGAGCCGGCCCTGGGCCCTCGCCGTGGACCCCCAGAATGGGTAGGGGGACCCCCGGAGTGGGGAGGGGGGCGTTGGCATGGGGGGGTGATACACAAAATACCCCAAAAATAGACCCAAAATCCATGAAAACTGCCTTAAAATGCACAAAAATGGCCCAAAAATGCACAAAAATAGCCCAAAAGTAGTCCCAAAATGCCC
This sequence comes from Passer domesticus, assembly GCF_036417665.1. Classification (NCBI taxonomy): domain Eukaryota; kingdom Metazoa; phylum Chordata; class Aves; order Passeriformes; family Passeridae; genus Passer; species Passer domesticus. Next base: position 32,100 of record NC_087507.1, on the reverse strand, counting down.
CCAAAATAGCCCTGAAATAACCCCAAAAGAGCCCCAAATAAGCCCCAAAATACACAAAAATAGCCCCAAAATGGCCACAAATTAGCCCCAAAATAACACAAAAATAGCCCCAAATTAGCCCTAAAAGAGCCCCAAAACAGGCCCAAAATACACAAAAATAGCCCCAAAATAACCCCTAAATAGCCCCAAAATGGCCCCAAAATACCTGAAAACAGCCCCAAAATATCCCCAAAATAGCCAAAACCCCCCAAACAGCCCCAAAATCCCCGGAGCGAGCCCAACCCACCCTGCACTGGGACCCCCAGAGCCGGCCCTGGGCCCTCGTGGGGGACCCCCAGAATGGGTAGGGGGGCGTTGGCATGGGGGGTGATAGCCAAAATGCAGAAAAATAGCCCCAAAATCCATGAAAACTGCCTTAAAATGCACAAAAATAGGCCCAAAATACCCTCAAAATATCCCAAATATAACCCCAAAATAGCCCCCAAATAGCTCAAAAATAGTCCCGAAATAGCCCCAAAATAACCCCAAAATAGCCACAAAATAGCCACAAATTAGACCCAAAATAGCCTCAAAATAACCTCAAAATAGCCCCAAAATTACACAAAAATAGCCCCAAAATAACTCCAAATGAACCCCAAAATATCCCCAAATTAGCCCTGAAATAGCCCCAAAAGAGCCTAAAATAACCCTAAATTAACCCAAAAGAGTCACAAAATACCTGAAAACTGCCCCAAAATAACAAAAATACTCCCAAAGTACTCCCAAAATATTCCAAAAATAACCAAAATCCCCCAAACAGCCCCAAAATCCCCAGAGCGAGGCCCAACCCACCTTGCACTGGGGACCCCCAGAGCCGGCCCTGGGCCCTCGCCGTGGACCCCCAGAATGGGGAGGGGGGGCGTTGGCATGGGGGGTGATACACAAAAATACCCCAAAAATAACCCCAAACCCACCAAAAATAGCCCCAAAATACTCAAAAATAGCCCTAAAATGCACAAAAATAGCCCAAAAATAGTCCCCAAATGGCCCCAGAATAGCCCCAAAAGAGTCCCAAAATAGCCCTGAAATAACCCCAAAAGAGCCCCAAAATATACAAAAATAGACCAGAATTACGCCAAAAAAGCCACAAATTAGCCCCAAAATAACTCCAAATTAACCCCAAAATAGCCACAAAATTGCCACAAAATGTCCCCACAGTAATCCCAAAATCCCTCAAAATATGTCCAAAAATAGCCCCAAAATAACCCCAAAAGAGCCACAAAATAGCCCTGAAATTGCCAAAAATAACACAAAAATAGCCACAAAATAACCCCAAAACAGCCCCAAAATAGCCTGAAATAGCCCCAAAATAGCCACAAAATTGCCGCAAAAGACCCCCAAAATAGTCCCAAATTAGCCATGAAATAGCCCCAAAATAGCCCTGAAATAACCCCAAAACATCTCCAAAATAGCCCCAAAATAACCCCAAAAAGGCCACAAAATAACACAAAAATAGCCCCAAAATAACTCCAAATTAACCCCAAAATAGCCCCAAAATACACAAAAATAGCCCCAAATTAGCCTTGAAATAGTCCATAATAGCCCCAAAAGAGCCCTAAAATAACCTCAAATTAATCCCAAAAGAGCCCCACAATAACCCCAAAATAGCCCCGAAATATCCCCAAAATAACAAAAAATAACCCCAAAATAGCCCCAAAATAACCCAAAAGCCACAAAACCAGCCCTAAAATGCGCAAAATCAGCCCAAAATTAGCCCCAAAATACCCCCAAATACTCAAAAAAGACCTGAAATAACCAAAATCCCCCCAAAATTGCCACCAAAATACCTGAAAATAGCCCCAAAAGATCCAAAAATAGCCCCAAAACAGGGGCTGGGGGGGGGGGGTCTTGGAGGGGTTGGGGGATTTTGGGTGGTCCTTGGGGGGGATTTGGGGGAGTCCTGGGGGGTCTTGTGGGGTCCCTGGGGGTCCTGGGTGGTCTTGGGGGGGTCCTGAGGGGTTTTGGGGGTCCTTGAGGGGGTTTTGGGGGGTCCTGGGTGCATTTTGGGGGCAGTCCTTGGGGGGATCCTGGGGGGTTTTGGGGGGTCTTGGGAGTCCTGGG
>NC_087507.1:0-25000 GCF_036417665.1 Passer domesticus | reverse complement strand
CCCCGAAACACCCCGAAATCACCCCAAAAATATCCCCAAAATATCCTAAAAATATCCTGAAAGTATCCCCAAAATATCCCAGAAATATCCTGAAAATATCCCCAAAATATCCTAAAAATATCCCCTAAATATCCCCAAAATGCACCCCGACAGGCAGCCCCCAGGACCCCAAAAACACCCCAAAATATCCCCAAAAACATCCCCAAAATATCCTGAAATCACCCCAAAAATATCCCCTAAATATCCCCAGAATATCCCCAAAATATCATTAAAATATCTATAAAATATCCCCAAAATATCCTAAAAATATTCCAAAAAAATCCCAAAAATATCTCCAAAATATCCTGAAAATATCCCCAAAATATCCTGAAAGTATCATTAAAATATCCCCCAAAACACCCCAAAAATGTCCTGAAATCACCCCAAAAATATCCCCTAAATATCCCCAAAATATCATTAAAATATCCCGAAAATCACCCCAAAAATATCCTGAAAATATCAGTAAAATATCCCCAAAATATCCTAAAAATACCCCAAACACGTCCCCTAAATATCCCCCACCTGTGCCCCTCCCCCACCCTCACCTGAGCCCCTCCCCCACCTTTACCTGTGCCCCTCACCCTCAGGCCCCTCCCCCTCACTTGAACCCCTCCCCCTTTACCTGTTCCCCTCCCCCACCCTCACCTGAGCCCCTCCCCCTTTACCTGAGCCCCTCCCCCATCTTTACCTGTGCCTCCCCTCCCCCACCTTTACCTGAGCCCCTCCCCCTTTACCGGAGCCCCTCCCCCACTGTCATGTGTGCCCCTCCCCCCACCCTCACCTGAGCCCCTCCCCCACCTTTACCTGTTCCCCTCCCCCACCCTCACCTGAGCCCCTCCCCCTTTACCTGAGCCCCTCCCCAATGTCATGTGTGCCCCTCCCCCAGGCCCCTCCCCTGCCTTTACCTGAGCCCCTCACCCTCCCTCACCTGAGCCCCTCCCCCACCTTTACCTGTGCCCCTCACCCTCAGGCCCCTCCCCCTCACTTGAACCCCTCCCCCTTTACCTGTTCCCCTCCCCCACCCTCACCTGAGCCCCTCCCCCTTTACCTGTGCCCCTCCCCCACCCTCACCTGTGCCCCTCCCCCACGGTTACCTGTGCCCCTCCCCCAGGCCGGGACCGCTGCTCCGCCTCCCCCTGCTCGTTCCTGTGCCTCCCCTCCCCCGCCCGCGGCCCCGGCTCCGCCCCCTTCACCTGCGCCTGCCCCGACGGGGAGCACCTGGGGGGGGACGGACACACCTGCGAGACAGGTGAGACCCCCGGGACCCCCCCCAAAACCCCCCGGGACCCCCAGACCCCCTGGGACCCCCCCAAACCCACCCAGACCCCCCAACCCTGCCCCGACAGGGAGCACCTGGGGGGGGACGGACACACCTGCGAGACAGGTGAGACCCCCCCACCCAAATACACCTGTGAGACAGGTGAGACCCCCACCCAAAACACCCCGGGACCCCCAGACCCCCTGAGACCCCCCTCAAAACATCCTGGGACCCCCAGACCCCCGGGGACCCCCAAACCTGCCCCGACGGGGAGCACCTGGGGGGGACGGACACACCTGCGAGACAGGTGAGACCCCCCCCCCCAAATACCCCCGGGACCCCCAAACCCACCCAGAACCCCCAAACCCCCGTGGGACCCCCAGACCCCCCCAAACCCACCTGGGAGACAGGTGAGACCCCCAACCCAAATCCCTCCAGGGACCCCGAAAGCCCCCAGACCCCCCAGACCCCCCCCCAAACCCACCTGTGGGGCAGGTGAGACCCCTGGGACCCCCCCCAAATACCCCCGGGACCCCCAAACCCACCTGTGGGGCAGGTGAGACCCCCCCCAAACCTGCCAGACCCCCCAAATCCCCCTGGGACCCCTCCCCAAATCCCCCAAACCCACCTGGGAGACAGGTGAGACCCCTGGGACCCCCCCAAATCCCCCCGGGACCCCCAAACCTCCCCCAAACCCACCTGTGGGGCAGGTGAGACCCCCGAGACCCCCCCAGGTGACCTCACCTGTGCCCAGGTGACCCCTGACCCCCCCAAGCCCCTCCCCCCGCTGACCCCTCCCCCTCGTGTCCCCCCAGACCCCCCCGGGACCCCCCCAGCCCCCGAACCGGACCCTGAGCGCGGAGGGGAACAACGCCTCGGCAGGTGAGGCCACGCCCACCGACCACGCCCACCGTAAAAGGACCACGCCCACTGGCATGCCTGACTGTGTCCATTGGCCACGCCCACTGTTACAACTGACCACGCCCACCGACACACCTGCCCACTGCCATTGGCCACGCCCACTGACACACCTGGCCGTGCCCACCGACCACACCCATTCTAACAACAGACCACGCCCACCGTCACACCTGGCCACGCCCATTGGCCACGCCCAGTGACACACCTGGAAGTGTCCTCGACCACGCCCACTGACCACACAAGACCACGCCCACTGACTCACCTGGCCACGCCCATTGTCCACAACCATTGAGACAACTGACCCTGCCAATTAGCCACGCCCACTTCCACACAGGACCACGCCCACTGCTACACATGGCCACGCCCACCACCACACCTGGCCACACCCATTTTGTACATGGCCACGCCCACTGGGCACCCTAATGATATGTGCTGGCCACGCCCACTTCCATATTTGGCCACGCCCACTAGCCACACCCACTGACATCTGACCGCACCCACTGACATCTGACCCCACCCACCTGACCTCACCTGGCCACGCCCCCCAGCCACGCCCCCTGACCTCCCCTGTCCCACAGGTGACCTCGGCCAGGTGGGCGGGCCCAAGGGGGCGGGGCCGTTGATGACGTCACTGGGGATCCTGCTGCCCATTGGTACGGCCCGGGAGGGGGAGGGGCCAAAATTTGGGGGGGGTTGGGGGAGGGGAAATGTTGGGTGGGGCAAAAATGGGGAGGGGCTTGAAGGGGGGAGGGGCCAAAATGGGGGAGGGGCCACAAAATGGGGGAGGGGTCAAAAGGGGGGATCCAGAGGAGGGAGGGGCCCAAAGTGGGAGGGGGAGGGGTCAGAAATTGGGGGAGGGGTCCCAAAGTGGGCGGGGCCTCCTTCCCTGCAGTTTCCCCCCGTGGCCACCAGGGGGCGCCATGAATTGATCCCATTGGGGGGGGAAGTCCCCAAATTTTGGGGGGAATATCCCAAATTTTGGGGGTGGCAGAGGGAAATATCCCAGATTTTAGGGGAATATCCCAGATTTTGGGGTGAATATCCCAGATTTTAGGGGGAATATCCCTGTTTTTTGGGGAGATTTTGCAATTTTTTGGGTAAAAATCCCAAAATTTGGGGGGGAAATCCCAAATTTTAGGGGGAATATCCCAAATTTTGGGGTTGGCAAAGGGAAATATCCCAAATTTTGGGGTGAATAGCCCAGTTTTTTGGGGTAAAATCCCGGTTTTTTGGGTAAAAATCCCCGATTTTGGGGGTCGTCCCCTCCCTGCAGTTCCCACCCATGACCACCAGGCGGCGCCATGAATTGATCCCATTGGGGGGAAAAATCCCAAATTTTGGGGTTGGGAGAGGGAAATATCCCAAATTTTGGGGTGAATAGCCCAGTTTTTTGGGAAATATTCCCGTTTTTTTGGGAGATTTCCCGTTTTTTGGGGTAAAAATCCCCGATTTTGGGTGTCGTCCCCTCCCTGCAGTTCCCATTTGTGACCACCAGGCGGCGCCATGAATTAATCCCATTGGGGGTGAAAATCCCGGAATTTTGGGGGGAAAAAACCGAATTTTGGGGAAAAAACCCCAAATTATTTGGGTCTCCCCAAATTTCGGGGTCCCCCTGACCCCCCCGTGTGCCCCCAGGGCTGGCGCTGTGCCTGGCGGCCGCGGGGCGGGCGCTGTGGCGGGGCTGGCGCCGGCGCAGCACCAACAGCATCAGCTTCAGCAACGCCGCCTTCCGGAAGGATCCGGAACACCTGGAGGGGGCGGGGCTGGGCGAGGCGCAGGTGAGCACCTGGGGAAGGGGGCGGGGCTTGGGGGGACAGGTGAGGGGACCCCCAGGTGACCCCGCTGTGTTCCCGCAGTGGCCGCTGACGGCTGAGGACGATGAGGCCTGAGGGGCCGGGGGAGGAGAGACCCCCCGGGACACCTGGGGACACCTGGGGACACCTGGATGGACACCTGGGGACACCTGGGGACACCTGGATGGACTTGGGTGCACCTGGATGGACACCTGGGGACACCTGGGTGCACCTGGGGACACCTGGGGACACCTGGATGGACTTGGGTGCACCTGGGGACACCTGGGGACACCTGGATGCACCTGGATGCACACCTGGATGGACACCTGGGGACACCTGGGTGCACCTGGATGCACACCTGGATGGACACCTGGGGACACCTGGGTGCACCTGGGGACACCTGAGGGACATCTGGGAATACCTGGGACACACCTGGGACACACCTGGATGGACTTGGGCGCACCTGGGCACACCTGGAGATGCCTGAGGGACATCTAGGGATACCTGGGGACACCTGGGGGACATCTGGATGCACCTGGGTGCACCTGGATGGACACCTGGGGACACCTGGGGGACATCTGGGGACACCTGGACACACCTGAAGACACCTGGAGATGCCTGAGGGACATCTGGGCACTCCTGGGTGCACCTGAGGGACACCTGGGGACACCTGAGGGACACCTGGGAATACCTGGGACACACCTGGATGGACTTGGGGACACCTGGGTGCACCTGGGGGACATCTGGACACACCTGAAGACACCTGGGGGGCACCTGAGGGACACCTGGAGATCCCTGAGGGACACCTGGGTGCTCCTGGGGACATCTGGGACACACCTGGGTACACCTGAAGATACCTTGGGGACATCTGGATGCACCTGGGGGACACCTGGGCACACCTGGGGACACCTAGGTGCACCTGGGACACACCTGGGGACATCTGGGCACACCTGGATGCACCCGGAGCCACCTGGGGAACATCTGGACACACCTGAAGACACCTGGGGGCACCTGAGGGACACCTGGATGCTGCTGTGAACACCCAGGGGACATCTGGGAACACCTGGCGACACCTGGATACACCTGGGGGACATCTGGGTGCACCTGGGGCCACCTGGGTGCACCTGGATGGACACCTGGGCACACCTGGAGATACCTGAGGGACACCTGGGGGACATCTGGGGACACCTGGAGACACCTGGGGACACCTGGGTGCGCCTTGAACACACCTGGGTACACCTGAGGGACAGCCGGGAATACCTGGACGCACCTGGGAACACCAAAAACCACCTGGGCGTACCTGGGAACACCTGGATGGACACCTGGATGCACCTGGGCACACCCAAACACACCTGGACAAGGCCACGCACGCCTGGACGTGAGTGCAGACACACCTGGGCAAGGCCGTGCACACCTGGACGCACCTGGGCACGAATGTAGACGCACCTGGGCACACCTGGATGAGGCTGGGCACACCTGTCTGTGCTACTCTCACCTCTTCTCACCTGTCCTCTCAGCGGTTCTCACCTGTTCGTACCTGTCCATGCTGCTCTCACCTGTCCGTACCTGTGCACACCTGTCCTGACCCCTCCTCTCATTCCTCTCACCTGCTCTCACCTGTCCCCACCTGTGTCCTCACCTGTCCGTGCTGATCTCACCTGGCTGTCCCTGTTCTCACCTGTCCCCACCTGTTCTCACCTGTCCTCACCTGTTCTCACCTGTCCCCACCTGTTCTCACCTGTCCTCACCTGTGCTCACCTGTGCTCACCTGTCCTCACCTGTTCTCACCTGTTCTCACCTGTTCTCACCTGTCCCCCACCTGTTCTCACCTGTTCTCACCTGTCCCCACCTGTTCTCACCTGTCCTCACCTGTTCTCACCTGTTCTCACCTGTTCCCACCTGTCCCCACCTGTGCTCACCTGTCCTCACCTGTTCTCACCTGTCCTCACCTGTTCTCACCTGTCCTCACCTGTTCTCACCTGTCCCCACCTGTGCTCACCTGTTCTCACCTGTCCCCACCTGTCCTCACCTGTTCTCACCTGTTCTCACCTGTGCTCACCTGTCCTGTCCCGGTTCTCCCCTCCCCCCTCCCCTCTCCAGGTGTTCCCCGCTGTCCCCGGCTCCGTTTTTTAGGATTTTTTAAAATTTTTTATTTTTAACCAAAATCCCGCGGATTCGGCCCAAATCGAGGCCGCCGCGGAAAGGGGCGGGGCCAATGTGGCCACGCCCTCGTGACGTCAATAAAGGTTTATTTATTGACCTCTGAGTGAGCGGATTGGGGGCGGGGCCTGGGGAACGCTCCGCGCTCGCTGATTGGTCGCGGTTTCCCTCCAAAACGGCCGCGCGCTGCTGATTGGACGCCGCGCGCGCAGGGACGCGCGCCATTGGCTGGGCGAGCTGCCAATCAAAGGGCAGAGGCGGGCGCGGCTGTGATTGGCCAGCGAGTTTCCCGCCGCTGATTGAGCCGCTCGCCTGTCAATCTAAGGAAGCCCCGCCTCTCCCGCGCCACGCGCTCTATTGGCCGCGCTGGCTGTCAGTCAAACGCGTCCTCCAATCGTTGCGCAGCGTGGGCGGGAGGGGAAATCCCCGCAAGCTATTGGTGGGGCAAAACGTCAATCACTCCTCGCCCCGCCTTCCCCGTGATTTCCGCTTCCTCCACCAATCGCGGCGTATCGCGGGGCCGCCCAGCCGCTGATTGGCTGCGCTCCCTCAGTCCCGCCCACGCCCTTCGTCCATCCCCTCATTCCCATTGGCCCAGCGCGCCGTCACTCACCCCAACACCCCTCAATCGCAGCGCGCCGGCTCCTTCCTTCCTCCCATTGGCCGCCGCTCTCTACCTTCATAATCTGATTGGCCAACACACCTGTCGCTCAACGCCAACCCGCGCGCCGATTGGCGGAGCCCCTCCGGTGGCGGGCGGGCCTCCCAGCGTGCCCCGCGCGGCCTGAGGCGAGCGCGGCCCGTTCCCGTCGCCGCCTCCGCCATGTCCGAGTTCGGCCCCGCGCCGCCCCCGCCCCCCCAGCCCGGGGCCGCCCCCTCCGCGCCCCCCTCAGCCGGGCCCGGGGCCGGCCCGGGAGGAGGCGGCGGCGGCGGCGGCAGCGGAGGCGGCGGCGGCGGCGGCACGGGGCGGAAGGACGCGTTCGCCGACGCGGTGCAGCGGGCTCGGCAGGTGAGGGGAGCGGCGGGGCGGCGGGAGGCGGCGGGGGCGGGCGGGGATCCCCCCCGAGCCTCCCCGGGGCGCCGCGGCCCCGCCCCCACCGGCCCGGTAAGGCCCCTCCCCCCTCCCCTCAGCGCGGGGGTCGCGGGGGGGGGGGGGGAGGGGAGCGCGCCCCTCCCCCCCCCTCACGGTTTTTCCCGCCTTTTTTTTTTTCCCGCCTTTCCTTTCCCCCTTCTTTATTTTTTTTTTAATTTTTAAATTTTATTTCGGTTCGGTACCGTAATTACGGGCTCGAGGCGCCTCTACCGTAATGTCCGACCCCGCGGGGTTAATTGGTGGAGGGTTAATTGGAGTAATTAGCGGGGTTGGGGTGGGTGGAGGCGCGGTGGGGATGGGGAGGGGGCGCCGGGGGGGATCCTGAGGGGGTTTGGGGGGTTCTGAGGGGGCTTGGGGGGTTCTGAGGGGGTTTGGGGGGAATTTGAGGGGTCCTGAGGGGTTTTGGGGGGTCTTGAGGGGGTTTTGGGGGAATTTGGGGGATCCTGAGGGGTTTTGGGGGGTCTTGAGGAGTTTTGGGGGATCCTGAAGGGTTTGGGGGGGGAGTTTTGTGGGGTTCTGAGGGGGTTTTGGGGGTCCTGAGGGGGTTTTGGGGGTCTTGGGGGGGTTTGGGGGGAATTTGGGGGATCCTGAGGGGGTTTTGGGGGTCTTGGGGGGGATTTTGAGGGGTCCTGAGGGAGTTTTGGAGGGTTCTGAGGGGGTTTGGGGACAATATGGGGGATCCTGAGGGGGTTTTGAGGGGTCCTGAGGGGTTTTGGGGGGTCTTGAGGGGGTTTGGGGGGTCCTGAGGGAGTCTGGGGAGATTTTGAGGGGTCTTAGGGGAGTTTGGGGGCTCCTGAGGGAGTTTTGGGACAATTTGGGGGGTCCTGGGGGAGTCTGGGGAGAATTTGAGGCGTCCTAGGGGAATTTTGGGGGGATTTTGAGGGGTCCTGAGGGGTTTGGGGTGAATTTGGGGGGTCCTGAGGGGGTTTAGGGAGAGATTTTGAGGGGTCCTGAGGGGTCTGAGGGAGGTTTTAGGGGTCCTGAGGGAGTTTGGGGGGGTCTTGGGGGGGGATATTGTGGGGGTTGTGAGGGGGGTTTGGGGGTCCTGAGAGAGTTTTGGGGGGAATTTGGGGAATCCTGAGGGGGTTTGGGGGGATTCTGAGGGGTTTTTGGGGGGAATTTGGGGGATCCTGAGGGGGTTTGGGGGGATTCTGAGGGGTTTTTGGGGGGAATTTGGGGGATCCTGAGGGGGTTTGGGGGATTCTGAGGGGGTTTTGGGGGGAATTGGGGGGGTCCTGAGTGGTTTTGGGGCGTCCTGAGGGGTCTTAAAAAGGTTTTGAGGGGAATTTGGGGTCTCCTGGGGGAGTTTTGGGAGGATTTTGAGGGGTCCTGAGGGGTTTTGGGGGGAATTTGAGGGGTCCTGAGGGGGTTTTGGGGGGTCCTGAGGGGCCTTGAAAGTTCTGAGGGGAATTTGGGGTCTCCTGGGGGAGTTTCGGGGGGGTTTTGGGGGGTCTTGGGGGGGATTTTGTGGGGTTGTGAGGGGGTTTGGGGGGCTCCTGAGAGGTTTTGGGGGGTCCTGAGGGGTCAGGGAGGGATTTTGGGGGGGTCCTGAGGGAGTTTTGGGGAGTCTTGATGAGGATTTGGGAGATTTTGGGGGGTCCTGAGGGGACTCAGGGAAGGATTTTGGGGATTCCCAAAATTTGGGGGAAATTTGGGGGGTCCTGAGGGGGTTTTGGGAGCGATAACTTTGGGGGTGGCCCCAAAAAAGAGAATTTTGGGGAAGTTTTGGGGGTCTTGGCGTGAGTTTGGGGGGCATTTTTGGGGTGATTTTGTGGCTTTTTGGGATTTTGGAACGATCTTGTGGGATTTTGAGGTAATTTTGGGTCATTTTAGGGCAATTTTGGGGTGATTTTGTGGGTTATTCTGAATTTTAGGGTGATTTTGTGGCATTTTTTGGATTTTTGGGGTAGTTTTGGGGTATTTAAGGTGGCTTGGGGCATTTTTGGGTGATTTTGTGGGATTTTAGGACATTTTAAGGTAATTTTTGTGGGCTTTTGGGGCATTTTAAGGTGATTTTGGGACAATTTTGGGATAAATTAGCATATTTTAAGGTGACTTTGGGGTGTTTTGAGCCATTTTAGGTGATGTGGGACTTTGAGATCATTTTGTGGGATTTTGGGGCATTTTAGGGCAATTTTGGGGTAATTTTGTGGCTTTTTTTGGATTTGGGAGTAATTTTGGGGCAATTTTAGAGCAATTTTGGGGTCATTTTGGGTTTTTTTTTTATTTTCGGGCACTTTGGGGTCATTTTGTGGGATTTTGGAGTAATTTTGGGGCATTTTAAGGTGATTTTGGGTGATCTTGTGGGATTTTGAGGTAATTTTTTTGGATTTTGGGGCATTTTGTGGGATTTTGGGGTCGTTTTGGGCTGATTTTGGGGCAATTTTAGGGCAATTTTGGTGAATTTTGGGGCATTTAAAAGTGATTTTGGGGTACTTTGAGGCATTTGAGGTCATTTTGTGGGAATTTGGGTCATTTTAGGCTGATTTTGGGGCAATTTTAGGGTAATTTTGGCAAATTTTGGGGCATTTAAAGGTGATTTTGGGGTAGTTTGAGGCTTTTTGGGTGATGTGTGATTTTGAGGTCATTTTGTGGGATTTTGGAGTCATTTTATTGGATTTTGAGGTCATTTTGTGGGATTTTGGGTAATTTTTGGGCAATTTTAGGGCAATTTTGGTGAATTTTGGGGCATTTAAAGGTAATTTTGGGACATTTAAAGGTGATTTTTGTGGTACTCTGAAGCATTTTGGGTGATGTGTAATTTTGTGGATTTTGAGGTCATTTTATAGGATTTTGAGGTCATTTTGGGGTGATTTTGGGGCATTTTAAGGCGATTTTATGGGATTTTGGTGCAATTTTGGGATAATTTCACTGCATTTTTGCTGCATTTTTATGTCTTTTCCTCCTTGTTTCCTTTCTTGCTGTTCCTCTGAGTATTTAACCTTTCCAGTTGAGCTTTTTGGGGTGAATGTTGAGCTTTTTGGGGTCCTCATCCCCCCCAAATTTCCCTGTGCCCCCCCCAGATCGCCGCCAAAATCGGGGGGGACGCGGCGCCGCCCGTGCCCAACAACAACGCCCCCCCCCCGATTTTGGGGGGTTTGGGGGGCAGAAACGGCAGCTGGAGGATGGAGGTGAGGGGGGACTCACCCAAAACCCGGGGGGGACCCCAAAATTTGGGTGGGGAGGGGGGATTTGGGGGGGGTCTTTAACCCAAAAATCTGCGCCCTCAGATCAGCCCGAGAGCAAGAAACTGGCGGCACAGGGGGAAGGTGAGTGGGGTTTGGGGGGTGCTGAGGGGGGTTTGGGGGGTCCTGAAGGGGATTTGGGGGTCCCCAGAGGGATTTTGGGGGGTCCTGAAGGGATTTAGGGGGGATTTTAGGGGGGTTTGGGGGGGGCTCTTGGTTGTCGCCAGTAGGGGGCGCTGTGCAATGTCCCATAGGGATTTTGGGGGGGGTCCCAGAAGGTTTTTGGGGGTCCCAGGGAGGTTTGGGGGTTCCTAAAGGGTTTTGAGGGGTCCCCAGGGGGATTTGGGGGGGTTCTGAAGGGATTTTGGGGAAGATTTTGGGGGGGGCTCAGGGTTTTTTGGGGGGCTCTTGTAGTACCGGGTTATCACCAGCAGGGGGCGCTGTGCAATGTCCCAAAGGGATTTTCGGGGGGTCCCTGAGGGGTTTTTGGGGGGTCCTTGGTGGAACTTGGGGTCCCTGAAGGGTTTTTGGGTGTCCCCAGAGGAGTTTTGGGGGGTCCTAAAAAGTTTTTTTGGGGGGCTCAGGGATTTTGGGGGGCTCTTGTAGTACCGGGTTGTCGCCAGTAGGGGGGCGCTGTGCAGTGTCCCAAAGGGATTTTGGGGGGGTCCCTGAGGGGGTTTGGGGGGTCCCAGTGGAATTTGGGGTCCCTAAAAGGATTTTGGGGGCATTCTGAAGGGATTTGGGAGGGTCCTGAAGGGTTTTGGGGGGCTCAGGGTTTTTGGGGGGGGCTCCTGTAGTAGCGGGGTGTCTCCAGCAGGGGGCGCTGTGCAATGTCCCATAGGGATTTTGGGGGGGTCCCCAGAAGGTTTTTGGGGGTCCCAGGGAGGTTTGGGGGTTCCTAAAGGGTTTTGAGGGGTCCCCAGGGGGATTTGGGGGGGTTCTGAAGGGATTTTTGGGGGAGATTTTGGGGGGCTCTGGGTTTTTTGGGGGGCTCCTGTAGTACAGGGTTATCACCAGCAGGGGGCGCTGTGCAATGTCCAAAGGGATTTTGGGGGGTCCCTGAGGGGGTTTGGGGGGTCCCGGTGGAATTTGGGGGACCTCAAGGATTTTTGGGGGGTTCCAGAGGGGGAATTTTGGGATCCCTGAAGGGTTTTGGGGGGATTTGGGGTTTCGAGGTCCCCCCCAAACCGGGGATTTTGGGGGGATTTGGGATTTGGGGGGGTTTTGGGGTCCCCCCAAACCGGGGACCCCCACGGAGGGCTCAGGTCGGGGACTTGGGGGGGATTTGGGGAGGGATTTTGGGGGGATTTGGGTTTTTGGGGGTCCCCAGTTTGGGGGGACCCCCACGGAGGGCTCAGGTCGGGGATTTTGGGGGGATTTGGGGTTTTGGGGGTCCCCGGTTTGGGGGGACCCCCACGGAGGGCTCAGGTTCCCCCCCCAGCGCTGCCAGCACCGATGGGGCCCATCCACCCCCCCGCCAGGTACGGGATTTGGGGGGATTTGGGGGGGTCTCGGGGGGCTTTTGTGGGATTTGGGGGGGGATTTGGGGTTTTGGGGTTTTTTTGGTGCTTTTATGGGGGGGTTGTGGGGTTTCTGGGGGGTTTTGGGGGGATTTGGGGGGGTCTCGGGGGGCTTTTGTGGGATTTTTGGGGGGTCTCGGGGTGGTTTGGGGGGGATTTGGGGTTTTTGGGGTGTTTTTTTTTGTGCTTTTATGGGGTTTTTATGGGGGGGTGGGGGTTTTGATGGGGTCTTTTGGGGGAGATTTGATGGGGATTTGGGGGGGATTTGGGAATTTTGGGGATTTATTGGAGATTTTATGGGGTTTTTGGGGGGGGTTGGGTTTTTAGGGGGTCTCAGTGGGCTTTTGTGGGATTTTTGCAGGGGAATTTGGTTTTTTTTTGGTTTTTTTGGTGCTTTTATGGGGGGTTTGGGGTTTTTATGGGGTTTTGGGAGGTTTCTATGGGGTTTTGGGGGGATTTTGGGGGGTCTCTATGGGGTTTTTGTAGGATTTGGGGTTTTTGGGGTTTTTTTGTGCTTTTATGGGAGGTTTTGGGGTTTCTGTGGGGTTTTGGGGGGTTTCTGTGGGTTTTTGGGGGGGTCTCGGGGGGGCTTTTGTGGGATTTTTGAGGGGTTTTAGGGGGGATTTGGGGTTTTTGGGTTTTTGTTGTGCTTTTATGGAGTTTTTAATTGGGGTTTTGGGGTTTTTATGGGGGTTTGGGCGGTTTCTATGGGGTTTTGGGGGGTCTCGGGGGGATTTTATGGGATTTTTGGGGGGTTTGGGGGTTTTTATGGGATTTTGGGGGGGTTTGGGGTTTTAGGGGATTTTATGAGATTTTTGGAGGTGTTTTGGGATATTTGTGGGATTTTTGGGGGGTTTTCTGGGTATTTTGGGGAATTTTGGGTTATTTGTAGGATTTCTGGGGTGTTTTGGGGATATTTATGGGATTTTTGAGGTGGTTTTAGGGTATTTATGGAGTTTTTGGGTGTTTGAGGTGTTTTTGGATATTTATGGGGTTTCTGGGTTGTTTTTGGGGTGGTTTTGGGATATTTATGGAGGTTTTGGGTGTATTTATGGGATTTCTGGGGTGGTTTTGGGGTATTTGTGGAGTTTTTGGGGTATTTTTGGTGTTTTTTGGGGTATTTATGGGATTTTTGTGCTCGCCAGGACGACGGTGACCGAGGAGTACCGGGTTCCTGACGGGATGGTCGGCCTCAGTGAGTCTGGGGGGCTTTGGGGGGGATTTTGGGGGGTCCCAGGGATTTGGGGACCCCCTGGAGAATTTTGGGGACACCCCAAAACCCCAAGTTTGGGAGTTTTGGGGTTTTTTGGGGGGGATTTTGGGGCAAAAGTTGTTTTTTTGGGGGGGTTCCCACAGCTTTGGGGTGATTTTAGGGGGGATTTTGGGGGGTCCCAGGGGGGCTTTGGAGGGTCCCAGAGATTTGGAGATTTTGGGGGGTGGTCTCAAGGATTTGGGGGTGCTCTTAGTCCCTTGGGTGACTTTGGGGACCCCCCCCAAATCCCATTTTGGGGGGGCTTTTAAGGGGCTTTTGGGATTTTGGGGCAGTCCCAGGGTTTTGGGCCGATTTTGGGGGTGAATTTGGGGGGGTCCCGGGGGGGTTTGGGGAGTCCCAGAGATTTGAGGATTTTGGGGGGTGGTCTCAAGGATTTGGGGGTGCTCTTAGTCCCTTGGGTGACTTTGGGGACCCCCCCAAACCCCCATTTTCCCCCCACAGTCATCGGCCGGGGGGGAGAACAGATCAACAAGATCCAGCAGGACTCGGGGTGCAAAGTTCAGATCTCCCCAGGTATGGGGGGCACAGGGGGGACCCCAAAACCTTCCTGATCCCCCCCAAACCGTGGGGGACACCCCAAAAAATGTGGGGGACCCCCCCTGAACCCCGTTTTTTTTTGTGGTTTTGCTCCCCCCCTCCCCAGATAGCGGCGGGTTACCCGAGCGCAGCGTGTCCCTGACGGGCTCGCCGGAATCCGTGCAGTGAGTGACCCCAAAGCCACCCTGGGGACCCCAAAGCCACCCTGGGGACCCCAAAATCATCATGGGGACCCCAAAATTGTCCTTGGGAGGATCAAAATCATCCTGGGGACCCCAAAATTGTCCTTGGGAGCACCAAAATGGCACCTGGGGACCCCTTAGTGACCCCAAAACCACCCTGGGGACACCAAAATCATCATGGGGACCCCAAAATTGTCCTTGGGAGGACCAAAATGGCACCTGGGGACCCCTTAGTGACCCCAAAACCACCCTGGGGACCCCAAAATCATCATGGGGACCCCAAAATTGTCCTTGGGAGGATCAAAATCATCCTGGGGACCCCAAAATTGTCTTTGGGAGCACCAAAATGGCACCTGGGGACCCCTTAGTGACCCCAAAACCACCCTGGGGACACCAAAATCACCCTGGGGACCCCAAAATTGTCCTTGGGAGAACCAAAATGGCACCTGGGGACCCCTTAGTGACCCCAAAACCACCCTGGGGACACCAAAATCACCCTGGGGACCCCAAAATGGCACCTGGGGACCCCAAAATCACCCTGGGGACCCCAAAATTGTCCTTGGGAGGACCAAAATGGCACCTGGGGACCCCAAAATTGTCCTTGGGAGCACCAAAATGGCACCTGGGGACCACTTAGTGACCCCAAAACCACCCTGGGGACCCCAAAGCCACCCTGGGGACCCCAAAATCATCCGAGGGACCCCAAAATTGTCCTTGGGAGCACCAAAATCACCCTGGGGACCCCAAAATTGTCCTTGGGAGCACCAAAATCACCCTGGGGACCCCTTAGTGACCCCAAAACCACACTGGGGACGCCAAAAATGGCACCTGGGGACCCCAAAATGGCACCTGGGGACCCTAAAATCATCCTGGGGATACCAAAATCGTTCTGAGGACCCCAAAATTGTCATTGGGATCCCAAAAAGGCACCTGGGAACCTCAAGATTGTCCTTGGGGGCACCAAAATCGTCCTTGGAGAACTCAAATCCCCCCTAAACTCCCCCTAAATCTTCCTAAACACCCCCAATTCCCCCTAAACCTCCCCAAATCCCCCCAAACCCCTCCAAATCCCCCCCAAACCTTTTCAAATCCCCTCTAAAGCCCCCCAAATTCCCTCTAAACCTCCCCAAATCCCCCCAAATTCCCCCAAATCCCATTTAAACCTCCCCAAATCCCCTCTAAACCTCCCCAAATCCCATTTAAACCTCCCCAAATCCCCTCTAGACCCCCCCAAATACCCCTCAGTGACCCCCAAACCCCCTCCCCAGGAAGGCCAAGGCCCTGCTGGATGACAAAATCCCCCCCAAATCCCCCCCAAATCCCCCAAATCCCCCCTAAACCTCCTCAAATCCCTCCTAAACCTCCCCAAACCTCCCCAAATCCCTCCTAAACCCCCCTAAACCTCCCCAAATCCCCCCCAAACCTCCCCAAATCCACCCTAAACTCCCCTAAACCTCCCCAAATCCCCTCTAAACCTCCCCAAATCCCATTTAAACCTCCCCAAATCCCCTCTAAGCCCCCCCAAACCCCTCCCCAGGAAGGCCAAGGCCCTGCTGGACGACATCGTGTCCCGAGGCCGGGGGGGGACCCCCGGGACCCTTCCCCGACGCCGCCAACGGGCAGAACGGGACGGTGCAGGAGCTGATGATCCCCGCGGGCAAGGCGGGGCTGGTCATCGGCAAGGGCGGGGAGACCATCAAACAGCTCCAGGTCACCCCCAAAATCCGGTTTGGGGGGGATTTGGGGGAGTTTAGGGGGGATTTGGGGAGGTTCAGGGAGAGTTAGAGGAGATTTGAGGAGGTTTGGGGGCGGTTTGGGGCAGTTCGGGGGAGGTTTGGGGAGGTTTAGGGGGGTTTTGAGAAGGTTTTGGGGTGTTTTGGGGAGGTTTAGGGGGGGTTTGAGGAGGTTAAGGGGGGATTTGAGGAGGTTTAAGGAAGTTTAGAGGGGATTTGGGAAGTTTAGGGAGGTTTAGAGGGGATTTTAGAAGGTTTGAGGATGTTTAGGGGAGGTTTGAGGAGGTTTAGGGAGGATTTGGGGAGGTTTGGGAGGGATTTGAGAAGGTTTAAGCCGGTTTAGAGGGGATTTAGGGAAGTTTAGGGAAGTTTGGAGGGGATTTAGGGGGATTTTAGGAGGTTTAGGGGGGATTTTAGGAGGTTTAAGGTGCTTTAGAGAGGATTTGAGGAGGTTTAGGGAGGATTTGGGGAGGTTTAGGGGGGATTTGGGGAAGTTTAGGGGGGGTTTGGGGGGATTTAAGGAGGTTTAGGGGGGATTTAAGGAGGTTTAGGGGCATTTGGGGCAGTTTTGGGGGGTTTAGAAGAGATTTGGGGGGTTTGAGGAGGATTTGGGGAGGTTTAGAGGCAGTTTAGGATTATTTATAAGTTCCTTGGATTGTTTTTTTTGGATTCTTTTTTATTTTTTGTGATTCCTGCTCTATTTTTGTGATCTCTAATTTATTTTTGTGGTGAGATCTCCCCCTAAATTCTCTTTTTTTTTCTCTTTTAGGAACGAGCGGGGTAAAAATGATCCTGATCCAAGACGGTTCCCAAAACACCAACGTGGACAAACCCCTGCGGATCATCGGCGAGCCCTACAAAGTGCAGGTCAGGAACCCCAAAAAAACCCCCAAAATGACCTGAAAAAACCTCAAAATTTAAGGAATTCACCCCAAAAATGTGCCCAAATTCCCAGCAAGCCTGTGAGATGGTGCTGGACATCCTGAGGGAGCGGGACCAGGGAGGATTCGGAGACCGCTCGGATTACGGCGCCCGCCTGGGCGGGGGGATCGACGTGAGTGGGAGCCCAGAATCAGCCCAAAATCATCCTAAAATTACCCCAAAATCAGCCCAAAAATCACCCAGAAATCGCCCCAAAATTACCCTGAAATCACCCTAAAAGCCACCCTGAAATCACTCCAAAATCAGCCAAAAATTACCCTGAAATCACCGTAAAATACGCCCTGAAATCACCCCAAAATCATCCTGAAATTCACCCATAAGTCAGCCCAAAGTCACCCAAAATTACCCCAGAATCACCCCAAAATTACCCTGAAATCAGCCCAAAAATCACCCAGAAATTACCCTGAAATTTCCCCAAAATCATCCTAAAATTACCCCAAAATCAACCCAAAAATCACCCTGAAATCGGCCCAAAAATCACCCTAAAATTACCCTGAAATTTCCCCAAAATCATCCTAAAATTACCCTGAAATCAGCCCAAAAATCACCTTAAAATTACCCAGAAATTTCCCCAAAATCATCCTAAAATTACCCTGAAATCAGCCCAAAAATCACCCTAAAATCACCCAGAAATTGCCCCAAAATCATCCTAAAATTACCCCAAAATCAGCCCAAAAATCACCCAGAAATCACCCTGAAATTGCCCCAAAATCATCCTAAAATTACCCCAAAATCAGCCCAAAAATCACCCAGAAATCGCCCCAAAATCATCCTAAAATTACCCTGAAATCAGCACAAAAATCACCCAGAAATCATCACAAAATTACCCTGAAATCACCCCAAAATTACCCTGAAATCACTCCAAAATCACCCTGAAATTACCCCAAAATCAGCCCAAAATTCATCCAGAAGTCGGCCCAAAATCATCCCAAAATCACCCTAAAATCACCCCAAAATCAGCCCAAAATTACCCTGAAATCAGCCCAAAATTCACCCGTAAGTCAGCCTAAAATTACCCTGAAATTGCCCCAAAATCATTTTAAAATTACCCTGAAATCAGCCCAAAAATCACCCTAAAATTACCCTGAAATTGCCCCAAAATCATCCTAAAATTACCCCAAAATCAGCCCAAAAATCACCCTAAAATCACCCAGAAATTGCCCCAAAATCATCCTAAAATTACCCCAAAATCAGCCCAAAAATCACCCAGAAATCACCCTGAAATTGCCCCAAAATCATCCTAAAATTACCCCAAAATCAGCCCAAAAATCACCCAGAAATTGCCCCAAAATCATCCTAAAATTACCCCAAAATCAGCCCAAAAATCACCCAGAAATTGCCCCAAAATCATCCTAAAATTACCCTGAAATCAGCCCAAAAATCACCCAGAAATTGCCCCAAAATAATCCTAAAATTACCCCAAAATCAGCCCAAAAATCACCCAGAAATCGCCCCAAAATCATCCTAAAATTACCCCAAAATCAGCCCAAAAATCACCCAGAAATCACCCCAAAATCATCCTAAAATTACCCCAAAATCAGCCCAAAAATCACCAGAAATTGCCCCAAAATCATCCTAAAATTACCCCAAAATCAGCCCAAAAATCACCCAGAAATCACCCCAAAATCATCCTAAAATTACCCCAAAATCAGCCCAAAAATCACCCAGAAATTGCCCCAAAATCATCCTAAAATTACCCTGAAATCAGCCCAAAAATCACCCAGAAATTGCCCCAAAATCATCCTAAAATTACCCCAAAATCAGCCCAAAAATCACCCAGAAATCATCACAAAATTACCCTGAAATCACCCCAAAATTACCCTGAAATCACTCCAAAATCACCCCAAAATCAGCCCAAAATTACCCTGAAATCAGCCCAAAATTCACCCATAAGTCAGCCTAAAATTACCCTGAAATTGCCCCAAAATCATCCTAAAATTACCCTGAAATCACCCCAAAATCATCCTGAAATTCACCCAGAAGTCAGCCCAAAATCGCCCCAAAATTACCCTGAAATCACTCCAAAATTTCCATTTTTTAATACCAAAAATCCAATTTTTAATGCCAAAAAATCCAATTTTTAATGCCAAAAAATCCAATTTTTAAGATTAAAAAATCTTATTTTTTCAACATGAAAAACCTGATTTTCAGGGCAAAAAAATCCAATTTTTGAGATTAAAAAAATCCCATTTTTCATCACAAAACCCCTGAGTTTTATGGCAAAAAAATCCAATTTTTAAGCCCAAAAAAAATCCAATTTTTACGCAAAAAAAATTCCAATTTTTAATGCCAAAAAATCCAATTTTTGATATTAAAAAATCTCATTTTTTCAACATGAAAAATCCAAATTTTAGGACCAAAAAATCCAAATTTTGAAACCAAAAAATCCAATTTTTAAAGGTGAAAAATTCCAATTTTTAATACCAAAAAAATCCAATTTTTACGCGAAAAAATCCAATTTTTAAAGCCAAAAATTCCAATTTTTTCCCCCCAAACCCCCCAGATTTTTTTCCCCGCCCGTTATTATTGTGGGGAGGGGTCTGGCCCCTGAGCCCCCTCCCCAAATTCCCCGCCAGGTGCCGGTGCCGCGTCACTCGGTCGGGGTCGTGATCGGGCGCAGCGGGGAAATGATCAAAAAGATCCAGAACGACGCCGGCGTGCGCATCCAGTTCAAGCAGGGTGAGACCCCTCCCCAAATTCCTGACACAGAGAGAGAGACCCCTCCCCAAATTACAGACCGAGACCCTCACAGAGACCCCTCCCCGTTTATTGGGGTGGGGGATTTGGGGAGGGGGATTTGAGGAATTTGAGTTTGGGGAATTTGAGGATTTGAGTTTGAGGAATTTGGGGAGGGGGCTCTGAGGATTTGAGGAGGGGGATTTGAGGAATTTGGGGAGGGGGATTTGAGGAGGGGGATTTGGGGAATTTAAGGATTTAGGGAGGGGGATTTGCGGATCTGAGTTTGGGGGATTTGGGGAGGGGGATTTGGGGAGGGGGAAATGATCAAAAAGATCCAGAACGACGCCGGCGTGCGCATCCAGTTCAAGCAGGGTGAGAC
The DNA here is from genome assembly GCF_036417665.1 of Passer domesticus. Classification (NCBI taxonomy): domain Eukaryota; kingdom Metazoa; phylum Chordata; class Aves; order Passeriformes; family Passeridae; genus Passer; species Passer domesticus. Next base: position 5,309 of record NC_087507.1, on the reverse strand, counting down.
CCCTCCCCAAATTCCTGACACAGAGAGAGAGACCCCTCCCCAAATTACAGACTGGGAGAGAGACCCCTTTATTGGGATGGGGAATTTGGGGAGGGGGAAATGATCAAAAAGATCCAGAACGACGCCGGCGTGCGCATCCAGTTCAAGCAGGGTTAGACCCCTCCCCAAATTACTGAGAGAGAGAGACCCCTCCCCAAATTACAGACCGCGACCCTCACAGAGACCCCTCCCCATTTATTCGAGGGGATTTGGGGAGGGGGATTTGAGTTTGGGGAATTTGAGGATTTGAGTTTGAGGAATTTGGGGAGGGGGCTCTGAGGATGTGAGGAGGGGGATTTGAGGAATTTGGGGAGGGGGATTTGAGGAATTTGGGGAGGGGGATTTGGGGAGGGGGATTTGAGGAAGTTGGGGAGGGGGAAATGATCAAAAAGATCCAGAACGACGCCGGCGTGCGCATCCAGTTCAAGCAGGGTGAGACCCCTCCCCAAATTACTGAGAGAGCGAGACCCCTCCCCAAATTACAGACTGAGAGAGAGACCCCTCCCCATTTATTTGGGGTCATTTGAGGAGGGGGATTTGAGGAATTTGGGGAGGGGGATTTGGGGAATTTGGGGAGGGGGATTTGGGGAATTTGGGGATTTCAGTTTGGGGAATTTGGGGAGGGGGCTCTAAGGATTTGGGCAGGGGATTTGAGGAATTTGGGGAGGGGGCTTTGGGGCAGAACCATTGAATGATTTCTTGCAGAGCCCGGGGCAATTTGAGGAGGGGGATTTTGGGGTCATTTGAGCAGAGAATTTTGCGAAACTTCGGGAATTCGAGGAGGGGTCTTTAAAGAACTTGCCGAGGTATCTTTAAGGAATTAGAGGAGGGGTCTCACCGCGAATCCCCCTCCCCAAATTCCCCCCCAGACGACGGCACGGGGCCGGAGAAGATCGCGCACATCATGGGACCCCCGGAGCGCTGCGAGCACGCGGCGCGCATCATCAACGAGCTGCTGCAGAGCCTCAGGGTGACTTGGGGAGGGGGCTTCGCCCTGGGGAGGGGGCTTCGGGCTCAGGGCATCACCCACGAGCCGCTGAAAAACCTCCGGGGAATTTGGGGAGGGGGCTGCACCTTGGCGAGGGGGATTTGGGGGCTGAAGTCAGCAGCGATTTCTTATAGAGGCTGTGGGAGTTTGGGGAATTTGGGGAGGGGGATTCGGGGTGGGGAGGGGGCTTCGCCTTGGGGAGGGGGCTTTGGGCTCAGGGCATCACCCACGAGCTGCTAAAAAACTTCTGGGGAATTTGGGGAGGGGGCTTCGGGGTGGGGAGGGGGATTTGGGTCTGGGAAGGGAGATTTGGGGTTGGCATCATCAACGAGCTGCTGCAGAGCCTCAGGGTGATTTGGGGAGGGGGCTTCGCCCTGGGGAGGGGGCTTCGGGCTCAGGGCATCACCCAGGAGCTGCTGAGAAACTTCTGGGGAATTTGGGGAGGGGGCTTCGGGGTGGGGAGGGGGATTTGGGTGACTGAACCTTTAACGATATCTTAGAGAGGGTGTGGGAGTTTGGGGAATTTGGGGAGGGGTCTTCACTTTGGGGAGGGGGCTGCACCTTGGGGAGGGGGCTTTGGGCTCAGGGGATCACCCACGAGGTGCTGAGAAACTTCTGGGGAATTTGGGGAGGGGGCTTCGGGGTGGGGAGGAGGATTTGTGGAATTTGAGGAGGGGGCTTCGGGGAATTTGGGGATTTTGAGGAGGGGAATTTGGGGAATTTGGAGAGGGGGCTTCGGGGGTTATTTTGGGGAGGGGGATTTGGGAAATTTGAGGGGGGGGATTTTGGGAATTTGGGGAGGGGGATTGGGGGAATGTGGGGAGGGGGCTTCGGGGTCGGGTCAGCGGCTGGTTTAGGGCTGGTTTGGAGCCATTTCATTGAATTTTTGGGGGATTTTTTGGGGCTTTTTTAGGGACTTTTGGGGTGTTTTAGGGACGTTTTTGGGGCTTTTTGGGGATTTTTTTGGGGTGTTTTAGAGCTCTTTTAGGGCATTTTTAAGGACTGGTTTTAGGGATTTTTAGGGATTTTTTGGAGTGTTTTAGGAATGGTTTTGGGGTATTTTAAGGATTTTTTGAGGTGTTTTAGGGCTGGTTTTTTGGGGTATTTTAGAGCTGTTTTAGGGACTTTTTTGGGGTGTTTTAGGAATGGTTTTTTGAGTATTTTAAGGATTTTTTGGGGTGGTGTTTTAAGGACTTTTTTGGGGTATTTTAGAGCTCTTAGGGTGTTTTTTAAGCAGTTTTTAAGGGCTTTTTAGGGACTTTTTGGGGTGATTTAGGGATTTTTTTGGGGTGTTTTAGGGAATTTTTTGGGGTATTTTAGAGCTCTTTTAGGGCCATTTTAGGGATTTTTTTGGGGTGCTTTAGGGCCGTTTTGGGGTTTTTTTAGGGTTATTTTAAAGCTGCTTTAGACCTACTTCAGAAACATTCTCTGGACATCTTATTTTATGTATTTTAAGGACATCTTATTGCTGTTTTTTGGGGTGTTTTAGGAATGTTTTTGGGGTGTTTTTGGGGTGTTTTAGGGCTTTTTTTAAGGAGTGTTTTTAGGACTTTTTAGGGATTTTTTTGGGGTGTTTTAGGAGTGGTTTTTGGGTATTTTAGGAATGGTTTTTTTGAGTATTTTAAGGATTTTTTGGGGTGTTTTAGGGACTTTTTTGGGGTATTTTAAAGCTGTTTTAGGGCTTTTGTTAAGGAGGGTTTTTAGGCGGTTTTAGGGTGTTTTAAGGATTTTTTTGGGGTGTTTTAGGGATATTTTTTGGGATATTTTAGAGCTCTTTTAGGGCTGTTTTGGGGGTTTTTTTGGGGTTATTTTAAAGCTATTTTAGAAACATTCTCCGGGCTACTTTAAGGACGTCTTCTTGCTGTTTTTTTGGGGTGTTTTCCCCCTCTTTTGGGGGTCCCACCCCTGTCTGACGCCCCCTCCCCACAGAGCGGCCCCCCAGGACCCCCGGGGCCGGGGCTGCCCCCGGGGGGGCGCGGCCGGGGCCGGGCTCAGGGCACCTGGGGCCCCCCCGGGGGGGAAATGACCTTCTCCATCCCCACCCACAAATGTGGGCTGGTCATCGGGAGAGGTGAGGAGGGGGAGACCCCCCGGGACCCCTCCCCAAAATCCCAAATCCTAAATCCCTTCCCTGAACCGCTGAATTCATCCTCAGTTCTAAAAATCCCGTTAAATGGCACCGAAATTGTCACAAATGGCCCCAAAATCCTGCCCCAAATGGCCCCAAAATCCTGCCCCAAATGGTCCCAAAATCCCCAGAAATGGCCCCAAAATCCTGCCCCCAATGGCCCCAAAATCCTGCCCCAAAATCCAACCCTAAATGGCCCCAAAATCCAACCCTAAACGGCCCCAAAATCCCCAGAAACGGCCCCAAAATCCAACCCCAAAATCCCTCCCCAAACAGCCCCAAAATCCCCAGAAATGGCCCCAAAATCCTGCCCCAAAATTCATGGAAATGGCCCCAAAATCCCTCCCCAAAATCCCCAGAAATGGCCCCAAAATCCAAACCCAAACAGTCCCAAAATCCCTCCCCAAACGGCCCCAAAACCCTGCCCCAAATGGCCCCAAAATCCTGCCCCAAATGGCCCCAAAATCCCCAGAAATGGCCCCAAAATCCTGCCCTAAACAGCCCCAAAATCCCCACAAATGGCCCCAAAATCCAGCCCAAAAATCCCCAGAAATGGCCCCAAAATCCTTCCCAAAACAGCCTCAAAATCCAATCCCAAATGACACCAAAATCCCCAGAAATGGCCCCAAAATCTTGCCCCAAACGGCCCCAAAAATCCCACCCCAAATGGCCCCAAAATCCAACCCCAAACAGCCCCAAAATCCAACCCCAAAATCCTCCCCAAACAGCCCCAAAATCCCCACAAATGGCCCCAAAATCCAACCCAAAAATCCCCAGAAATGGCCCCAAAATCCTGCTCCAAATGGCCCCAAAATCCAACCCTAAACTGCCCCAAAATCCAACCCCAAAATCCTGCCCCAAACAGCCCCAAAATCCCCACAAATGGCCCCAAAATCCAGCCCAAAAATCCCCAGAAATGGCCCCAAAATCCTGCCCTAAACAGCCCCAAAATCCCCAGAAATGGCCCCAAAATCCAGCCCAAAAATCCCCAGAAATGGCCCCAAAATCCTTCCCAAAACAGCCTCAAAATCCAATCCCAAATGACACCAAAATCCCCAGAAATGGCCCCAAAATCCTGCCCCAAACAGCCCCAAAATCCTGCCCCAAACAGCCCCAAAATCCTGCCCCAAATGGCCCCAAAATCCCCTCAAAACAGCCCCAAAATCCCCAGAAATGGCCCCAAAATCCCACCCCAAATGGCCCCAAAATCCCCAGAAATGGCCCCAAAATCCCACCCCAAATGACCCCAAAATCCCCAGAAGTGGCCCCAAAATCCTTGCCTAGACAGCCCCAAAATCCAATCCCAAATGCCCCAAAATCTCTCCCCAAAATCTCCAGAAATGACCCCAAAATCCTGCCCCAAACGGCTCCAAAATCCCTCCCCAAATGCCCCAAAATCCCTCCCCAAACAGTCCCAAAATCCCCAGAAATGACCCCAAAATCCCTCCCCAAATGCCCAAAAATCCCTCCCCAAACAGTCCCAAAATCCCTCCCCAAACGGCCCCAAAATCCCCAGAAACGGCCCCAAAATCCAACCCCAAAATCCCCAGAAATAGCCCCAAAATCCTGCCCCAAATGGCCCCCAACAGCCCCAAAATCCCTCCCCAAAATCCCCAGAAATTGCCCCAAAATCCTGCCCCAAATGGCCCCAAAATCCAACCCTAAATGGCCCCAAAATCCCCAGAAATGGCCCCAAAATCCTGCCCCAAACGGCTCCAAAATCCCTCCCCAAATGCCCCAAAAATCCCACCCCAAATGGCCCCAAAGTCCCTCCCCAAACAGCCCCAAAATCCCCAGAAATGGCCCCAAAATCCTGCCCCAAATGGCCCCCAACAGCCCCAAAATCCCTCCCCAAAATCCCCAGAAATGGCCCCAAAATCCAACCCCAAACAGCCCCAAAATCCTCCTAATCCCCCCCCGAACCCCACAATTCCCCCAAAGAATCCCGAGCCCCCCCCAAAATCCACCCTAAAGACCCCGGGAGGGTTTTGGGGTTCCCGGGAGGGTTTTGGGGTTGCCAGTTTGGGGTTTGGGGTTCCCGCTTTGGGGTTTGGGGATTCTGGGAGGGTTTTTGGGATTCTGGGAGGGTTTTTTGGGGTGCTCCCTCTGACTTGGGGGATTTTTGGGGTTTGAGGGTTTTGGGGCACCCCCATG